>NW_026571133.1:42764543-42790262 GCF_026225935.1 Boleophthalmus pectinirostris | reverse complement strand
AGTCAAAATGAGACCAGAAACAGAATGTGCATAATAATACATTTATTTATAATATAATTTATATACAATTAGAAGGAGACTTAATCTCCTTGTGGACACGCACGGCAACACTGCACCTACACTCTCCGTAGCGCTCTCGAATTCCTCCGGAAAGAAAACCTTTTCGGAGCTTTGGACACTGGAGCGGTGTCCGTGTGCCTCTTAGCTTCTAGCCTGAGGAGGACGAGAGTTCAGAGCTTTGGGGTAATAATGGGCTCATGCTCATTGGGGCTGGAGGGAGCTGCAAGTGCGCAGAAGAAGTGTGTCCACAAAGGACCAGAACAGAGTCTTGGCCAGTAGATGTGTTGATAGGGCATCTGTCTGGACTGGAGCTGTTTCATCTGAGACAGACATTTGATCCTCAGGGGACTTGAGGAGGAGTCCACTGATGGACAGATGGACAACTCCTCTGAGATCATGAAGCTAAAAAACCACACACAATCAGTCAACCACAACTCTTTGGATTTTTACCTAACTGTGTTGTTGAGAATGTGTAGACTTCTATCCCTGGGGCTCAGCCTTTTTGCAGATGACCCATAGTTATGTAGGTGTGCTGGAGGGCCTGACTGGGAGTCAGTCTCTGGTTCCACACATATTCAAAGCCCCTTCAGGAGGTCAAGGAAGGCCTTCCTGTCCTCTACCTTGGCGGTGGAGTTTTCAGGAGGGTTCTGCACTTACAAAACAAACACTATTTAGACTGTGTGAAACAGATGTGCATTATGAGGGCGAGTGTTGATCATCATGGAGACTTACACAGACAAGACCGTCCAAGCAGCTGGGGACTTCAAGTAGCTGTGTTCCCTTCAGTGCGATTTGGTATTTGAGCATATTCTTCTGCTGTCTGTACATTGACAAGAGTGTGAGTGAATTATGAGGCTATTTTAACACATCAACTAAAACAATTCATATTAACAAGAACAAAGTGAATAAGTACCAGAAGTTCCATGCTGCCGCCGTTCGAGGACTGGATTGGGTAAGAAGTTGTTACTGTGGAGTCCAGCCTCTAGCAGGTGGTCTGGGGGCATGCCCAGTAAGGTCACCAGACGCTTTACGCCTGGTACTCACAAGTTACTGGGAATAGGTTTTCAGCCAGATAGAGAAAGGCCAGGACGCACCCAACCCCCCACACATCTATGGCCCTCAGTGTAAAGGGAGACCGAGTGTGACCTCAGGAGCTCTGGAAAACAAAG
The DNA here is from genome assembly GCF_026225935.1 of Boleophthalmus pectinirostris. Lineage (NCBI taxonomy): Eukaryota > Metazoa > Chordata > Actinopteri > Gobiiformes > Gobiidae > Boleophthalmus > Boleophthalmus pectinirostris. The sequence continues at coordinate 42,789,033 of NW_026571133.1, read as the reverse complement.
ACCAAGTTCAAACTAGTCCTGGTTTAGTCCTGGTTTAGTCATGTTCTCTGTCATATTTTAAAGGAGACATATTATACAAAAATCAGGCTTGTTTCTAAACTATGACTATTTTAGGTCAATATTGCAGTTTAAAGTGATGAATGTATTTAGTATAAATATAACTAAATACAAGGGATACAAACATATGTCTCCTTTAAAAATCCATGCCCACTGTATTACTCCTGATATGAGTGTGAGTTGCCTCGTACCTGGATCCACACGGCTGGAGCGTGGCCCCCAGCTGGACTTGGGAGACCTTCCTGGCCTCTCCAAAGTCAATTAATTTGACTCTTAAATTGTGCTCCTCCAGGTCACTGAACATGATGTTATCGGGCTTGATATCGGTGTGTACGATACCAAGCCCTTTCAGTGCGTCCAGAAGCCACCAACAACTGCAAAGACACAAGAGGGAAAAGGAACTGATAAAAAGTCAAAACTGTAGTGTAAAAAATGAAGTTGAACTTCAAATTGCTAAGAATTGGGATGTAAGAAATGCACTAAAAAGAAACAAAGTGACGCTAACAGTTTAATATGAACTAGATGTGTTTGAAAGCATAAACCTTTGCTACAAGGCCTTCATGTTGCAACATAATATTTACAGTAAATCCTTTAGTACCTGGTGGGCAATAGGCCGGATCTCATTGAGCTGGAGTGGTACCCAGTCCCTGTTTGATATGAAGGAATAGAGGTCCACTTCCAGCATCTCGAAGGCCAGACAATGAAGGCCCATGACCTCGAACTGCTCCAGAAAGCACACGATGTTTGTGTGGTTGGGATCGAGGACACTGAGCTCCACCATCATGGACACCTAAAGAGACAGAGATTTGAGTTCAAACTGTGAAGTCGAATGCATGAAATAATACTGGTCAAAAAGTGCATTTAACAAAGCAAATACTGGTAGAGTCTAGATCATGTTCTGTTTAGTCCTTTAAATTCAATTGGTTTTGGCTCTACCACCTCTGCCAATATAAAATCAAATCTTTGCAAAAACTGTAATTTGAAATCAGAACAGAAGTCTGTGTGACTCTGAGCCTCCAGTTTCATTTGACAAACATGACTTACTCGTGCTCCATGTCCTTAAACTGTTGCTCTTTGAGGAGCTTAACAGCCACAATCCGGTCCTGGTCCACGGCGTGGCACTTGGCTACGCGGCCAAAGCAGCCCTCACCAAGCCACTCCAGGACGGAGTAAGAGTCGGTCCGGCCCTGCAGGGTGTGACCGATGGTGACCTCTGAACTGTGCTGAGGTGCTAGACAAGAAAGACAAGACAAGACTTCATCAGGGTCAAATGCACTGGACACTTCGACAGGATTTCCTTTACTGCTACTTGCATTGTTGTTGTCCAATTGCAAAATACCACTGTTACCTTTAAAATAACTTAGTTCTACTACTACTGCTGCTACAACGATTACTTCGACAAATACTACAGTCACTGTTTCAGAGTGAGTCAAGTGAAAGTAACTCGTGCTGAGTTAGTTTTTACTCTGAGTTTCCACTAACTTGGTTTTCATGTCAAATTGACTTTCACAACGTGTTAAATGTTCATGTGCAGAAGTGGGTGGTTGTATCTTACATTAAAACCTAAATATTAACACAAAAAGGTGACTGAGAGTGACTGGAAACGGTTGTTTTTGAGATGTGTCTTGAGTGAGTCCTGTGTGGTTTTTGTGGATTACCTGCTGCACCAGAGGTCTCATAGGTGTCCCAAGACGACATAGTTGCTACTAAAGCCAAACTTGGTCCAACAACGGATTTCCAACTAAAAGTGCTCTGAGCTCTCGAGAGTGTGAGGTTCTACTACGAAGATCTCAGTGAAAATGACCAGGTGAAAAGTGACTGGACTTATATAACAGTTTCAGAAGATTCCAAAATGCCATACACGCCATGGCAACACCGTGGCAACGGGGAGTTGTTTAGGATTTAAAATGAGTTTGAGCAAATTCAGTAGAAATGTTGTGTTGAATTGTGGTAATCTGTGATAATTATTGATTTTATTGTATTAAGTTTTAATACCCTCCAGGAAATATGTTTGTATCTTCCACTGTGTAAACTTTGGCACTTATTTCATTACTTTTTAAAATTGTGTTTTTTGTCCAATATGTCCTTTGTTTGAAGTTTTGAAGTTTAAGATTTTATTATTTACTTTAGATTTTCTGTGTTTAAGATTATTTATATATAAAAAAAGTAACTCTATAACTTCCTCGGCAACATTCAAGCCATAACATTTTAGGGGAAGTATTTATACTTACAGTGTTTATATCTTTCACAAATGGAGGTACCTCTGTTCCCCCGGGTAAAACAGGTACATCGGGCTGACCCTGTCTGGGTCTATGGGATGGCGTCTGGGTCCGGACTTGGACCGTTGTCCGCCAGTCAGTGTTGGGGAGTAACAGATTACATGTACTGGAGTTACGTAATCAGAGTATAAATTATGAGTAACTGTATTCAGTTACAGTTACTGTTTCAGTGAGTGGTAATTGGATTACAGTTACTTTGTTGAAATAAATGGATTACAGGGTGGTATTTTCCTGTTTTCACATTTTGGGCTAAACCAGGACTAAACCAAGACTAAAACCAGGTCTAAACCAGGACTAAAACCAGGTCTAAACCAGGACTAAACCAGGACTAAACCAGCACTAAACCAGGTCTAAACCAGCACTAAACCAGGACTAAAACCAGGTCTAAACCAGGACTAAACTAGGACTAAACCAGGACTAAAGCAGGACTAAACAATCTGACACTTAACAGTAGGTGGACATAACTGAAGGCAGCAGTGATCTAATAATAAAAATCATTTCTCTATCAATAATATTTTTTATATGGTCAAATAAAGACTGAACAAACATGAATTTTCAGGATGTGGTTGGTACATTCATGTAGTTTTAAAAACCATGACAATAGCAAGTAATCCAAAGTATTCAGATTACGTTACTCACTTTAAGTAATTTAATGGATTCCGTTACAACTACATTTTTGGATATGTAATCTGTAATCTGTAGGGGAATACAGTTTAAAAGTCACCTTCCCAACACTGCCACCGGTTAGCAATCCTGACGCAGTCCCACGGCCCTCACGGCCCGCTGGTTCAAAACTGAAAGTATTTGCGTCCCTCTAGGTGGCGCTGTATGGTTCAGAATCACTGTTATCAACCTTTTGATTCAAATGGTCATGTCTTTGAGCATTAGACATGATGTTTTTATCTCCTGATCGTTCACTTGTTTGCTCAGCCCTAATAATAACTGCTGTGGTTAAATGTTTGAATTATGAGTTAAATGATTGAAAACAAAACAGTGTTGCTCCTGTTATTATATCAAGTCTGTCTGTTCCTGCCTTTTTGGTCAATGAAGTGATTTTTACAATGTCCTAGTTTTTCATCGACTGTGTTCTTCTTTATTGATCAGTGTGTTTCTTTCTGCTTCTCTCTCTGTCTCTCTGTCTCTCTGTGTCTCTGTGTCTCTGTCTCTGTCTCTGTCTCTCTCTGTGTCTCTCTGTGTCTCTGTGTCTCTGTGTCTCTGTCTCTGTGTCTCTGTGTCTCTGTGTCTCTGTGTCTCTGTCTCTGTGTTCTGTGTCTCTGTCTCTCTGTGTCTCTGTCTGTGTCTCTGTCTCTCTGTCTCTGTCTCTGTGTCTCTCTGTGTCTCTGTCTCTCTGTGTCTCTGTGTCTCTGTCTCTCTGTGTCTCTGTCTGTGTCTCTGTCTCTCTGTGTCTCTGTGTCTCTGTGTCTCTCTGTGTCTCTGTGTCTCTGTCTCTCTAATAGTAATTATCGTCACAGGCCTACTGTACACTTGGAAGTACTTTTGGGGGACAGTCTACACCACTATCCCGTGGTAGTCTTTGTAATTCTTCTGTGGTCTAATAAGGTGAAGGTTTCATTTTACATCTATACAAAAACACTCACGCACTTGGATAATGTGCATTAAACGGCACTGAATATTTGGGCTCAAATTTCATTGAAGGTTATTTATTGTTATTCTACTGAAATATGACAAAATGAATATGTATAACTGAGCGAAGACCAAACCCAAGAACTTGTGGTGTATAAAAAAGTCACAAGGATATTTATGATCAAATTCATGTTATTTTTAAGGAGACAGGCTGGTTTGGTTAGACTTGCAACTATTGACTGACTTTATACTTCATTTCAGAAAATCCTGAAAACCTCTTTTCTCTTACAAATCTCAGCAGCTCCAATTAAATATATTTTATGTTGACAAGGGCTGCTACTATGATTTTAGTCATTATAAAACTATTATTTCTACTGTATTGTAAGACAAAAGTACATATTTACCATTCTATCCTTTCCTCCAGTATCATATTTTTTTCCCACTTGTGATTCTCCTTAATGGAGACCAACTGACGTATTAATTATGTCTGTACCATCTGTCAAAGTCAAAATGAGACCAGAACACATAGAATGTGCAATAATAATACATTTATTCATAATATAAATGGAAGGAGACTTAATGGTCTCCTTGTGAACGCACACAGTGACACACAGCACCTACGAATGTCCGTAGCGCTCTACGAATTCTCCCAAAAGAAAAGCGTTTCGGAGCTGTGGACACTGGAGTGGTGTCCATGTCCTCTAGCCTGAGGAGGACTAGGAGTTCAGACTTGTCTGCATAGTATATGGGCTGATGCTCATCCCAGCAGCTGGGGGGCACTGTAAGTGACTGAGCAGCTGTTGCATTGAAGTCACAAGTTTGCTCCTCCTGGGGACCGGTGTCCTCTACTCCAGCAATCAGGTCTGTTTCTTCTGACCCAGAGAGGACTATAAGTTCAGGGCTCTCGGAGAACTTAATGGGCTCATTTTCATCCCAGGAGCTGGGGGGCGCAGAAGAAGCTTGTCCACAAAGGGACCAGACACCAGAATCTTGTCCAGTAGATGTGGCTGATTTAGGAGCATCTGTCTCGAATTCAGCTGTTTCATGTGAGACAGACGTTTGATCCTCCAGGGGACTTGAGGAGGAGTCCACTGATGGACATATGGACATCAACTCCTCTGAGATCATGAAGCTAAAAAACACACACGCAAATCAGTCAACACAAGCTCTTTGGGTTTTTATATAACTGTGAGGTTGAGATGTGTAGACTTACTATCCCTGGAGCTCAGCCTTTTGCAGATGACCCATTGTTATGTAGTTGTGCTGGAGAGCCTGACTGGGAGTCAGTCTCTGGTCTCCACACATATTCAAGAGCCCCTTCAGGAGGTCAAGGAAGGCCTTCCTGTCCTCTACCTTGGCGGTGGAGTTTTCAGGAGGGTTCTGTACATTACAAAACAAACACTGATTAGACTGTGTGAAATACAGATGTGCATTATGAGGGCGAGTGTTGATCAGTCATGGAGACTTACACAGACAAGGCCGTCCAAGCAGCTGGGGACTTCAAAGTAGCTGTGTTCCTCTTCAGTGGTGGTTTTGTATTTGGCAGCATATTCTTCTGCTGTCTGTACATTGACAAGAGTGTGAGTGAAATTATGAGGCTAGTTTTGGACATATCAAACTAAAACAATTCAATATTAACAAGAAACAAAGTGAATAAGTACCAGAAGTCTCCATGCTGCGCCGTTCGAGGACTGGACTTGGGTAAAGAAGTTGTTACTGTGGAGTCCAGCCTCTAGCAGGTGGTCTGGGGGCATGCCCAGTAAGGTCACCAGACGCTTTACCGCCTGGTACTCACAAGTTACTGGGAATAGGTTTTCAGCCAGATAGAGAAAGGCCAGGACGCACCCAACCCCCCACACATCTATGGCCTCAGTGTACGGGAGACCGAGTGTGACCTCAGGAGCTCTGGAAAACAAAGACCAAGTTCAAACTAGTCCTGGTTTAGTCCTGGTTTAGTCATGTTCTCTGGTCATATTTTAAAGGAGACATATTATACAAAAATCAGGCTTGTTTCTAAACTATGACTATTTTAGGTCAATATTGCAGTTTAAAGTGATGAATGTATTTAGTATAATATAACTAAATACAAGGGATACAAACATATGTCTCCTTTAAAAATCCATGCCCACTGTATTACTCCTGATATGAGTGTGAGTTGCCTCGTACCTGGATCCACACGGCTGGAGCGTGGCCCCCAGCTGGACTTGGGAGACCTTCCTGGCCTCTCCAAAGTCAATTAATTTGACTCTTAAATTGTGCTCCTCCAGGTCACTGAACATGATGTTATCGGGCTTGATATCGGTGTGTACGATACCAAGCCCTTTCAGTGCGTCCAGAGCCACCAACAACTGCAAAGACACAAGAGGGAAAAGGAACTGATAAAAAGTCAAAACTGTAGTGTAAAAAATGAAGTTGAACTTCAAATTGCTAAGAATTGGGATGTAAGAAATGTAAAAAGAAACAAAGTGACGCTAACAGTTTAATATGAACTAGATGTGTTTGAAAGCATAAACCTTTGCTACAAGGCCTTCATGTTGCAACATAATATTTACAGTAAATCCTTTAGTACCTGGTGGGCAATAGGCCGGATCTCATTGAGCTGGAGTGGTACCCAGTCCCTGTTTGATATGAAGGAATAGAGGTCCACTTCCAGCATCTCGAAGGCCAGACAGTGAAGGCCCATGACCTCGAACTGCTCCAGAAAGCACACGATGTTTGTGTGGTTGGGGTCGAGGACACTGAGCTCCACCATCATGGACACCTAAAGAGACAGAGATTTGAGTTCAAACTGTGAAGTCGAATGCATGAAATAATACTGGTCAAAAAGTGCATTTAACAAAGCAAATACTGGTAGAGTCTAGATCATGTTCTGTTTAGTCCTTTAAATTCAATTGGTTTTGGCTCTACCACCTCTGCCAATATAAAATCAAATCTTTGCAAAAACTGTATTTGAATCAGAACAGAAGTCTGTGTGACTCTGAGCCTCCAGTTTCATTTGACAAACATGACTTACCTCGTGCTCCATGTCCTTAAACTGTTGCTCTTTGAGGAGCTTAACAGCCACAATCCGGTCCTGGTCCACGGCGTGGCACTTGGCTACGCGGCCAAAGCAGCCCTCACCAAGCCACTCCAGGACGGAGTAAGAGTCGGTCCGGCCCTGCAGGGTGTGACCGATGGTGACCTCTGAACTGTGCTGAGGTGCTAGACAAGAAAGACAAGACAAGACTTCATCAGGGTCAAATGCACTGGACACTTCGACAGGATTTCCTTTACTGCTACTTGCATTGTTGTTGTCCAATTGCAAAATACCACTGTTACCTTTAAAATAACTTAGTTCTACTACTACTGCTGCTACAACAATTACTACGACAAATACTACAGTCACTGTTTCAGAGTGAGTCAAGTGAAAGTAACTCGTTGCTGAGTTAGTTTTTACTCTGAGTTTCCACTAACTTGGTTTTCATGTCAAATTGACTTTCACAACGTGTTAAATGTTCGTGTGCAGAAGTGGGTGTTTGTTTCTTACATTAAAACCTAAATATTTCCACAGAAAAGTGACTGAGAGTCACTGGAAACGGTTGTTTTTGAGATGTGTCTTGAGTGAGTCCTGTGTGGTTTTTGTGGATTACCTGCTGCACCAGAGGTCTCATAGGTGTCCCAAGACGACATAGTTGCTACTAAAGCCAAACTTGGTCCAACAACGGATTTCCAACTAAAAGTGCTCTGAGCTCTCGAGAGTGTGTGTGTCTCCTACGAAGGTCTCAGTGAGAATTACCAGGTGAAAAGTGACTGGACTTATATAACAGTTTCAGAAGATTCCAAAATGCCATACACGCCATGGCAACACCGTGGCAACGGGGAGTTGTTTGGATTTAAAATGAGTATGAGCAAATTCAGTAGAAATGTTGTGTTGAATTGTGGTAATCTGTGATAATTATTGATTTTATTGTATTAAGTTTTAATACCCTCCAGGAAATATGTTTGTATCTTCCACTGTGTAAACTTTGGCACTTATTTCATTACTTTTTAAAATTGTGTTTTTTGTCCAATATGTCCTTTGTTTGAAGTTTTGAAGTTTAAGATTTTATTATTTACTTTAGATTTTCTGTGTTTAAGATTATTTATATAAAAAAAGTAACTCTATAACTTCCTCGGCAACATTCAAGCCATAACATTTTAGGGGAAGTATTTTTACTTACAGTGTTTATATCTTTCACAAATGGAGGTACCTCTGTTCCCCCGGGTAAAACAGGTACATCGGGCTGACCCTGTCTGGGTCTATGGGATGGCGTCTGGGTCCGGACTTGGACCGTTGTCCGCCAGTCAGTGTTGGGGAGTAACAGATTACATGTACTGGAGTTACGTAATCAGAGTATAAATTATGAGTAACTGTATTCAGTTACAGTTACTGTTTCAGTGAGTGGTAATTGGATTACAGTTACTTTGTTGAAATAAATGGATTACAGGGTGGTATTTTCCTGTTTTCACATTTTGGGCTAAACCAGGACTAAACCAAGACTAAAACCAGGTCTAAACCAGGACTAAAACCAGGTCTAAACCAGGACTAAACCAGGACTAAACCAGGACTAAACCAGGACTAAACCAGGACTAAACCAGGACTAAAACCAGGACTAAACTAGGACTAAACCAGGACTAAACCAGGTCTAAACCAGCAGTAAACCAGGACTAAACCAGGTCTAAACCAGGACTAAACCAGGACTAAACCAGGACTAAACAGGACTAAACCAGGTCTAAACCAGCTAAACCAGCACTAAACCAGGTCTAAAACCAGGTCTAAACCAGGACTAAACTAGGACTAAACCAGGACTAAAGCAGGACTAAAACAATCTGACACTTAACAGTAGGTGGACATAACTGAAGGCAGCAGTGATCTAATAATAAAAATCATTTCTCTATCAATAATATTTTTTATATGGTCAAATAAAGACTGAACAAACATGAATTTTCAGGATGTGGTTGGTACATTCATGTAGTTTTAAAAACCATGACAATAGCAAGTAATCCAAAGTATTCAGATTACGTTACTCACTTTAAGTAATTTAATGGATTCCGTTACAAACTACATTTTTGGATATGTAATCTGTAATCTGTAGGGGAATACAGTTTAAAAGTCACCTTCCCAACACTGCCACCGGTTAGCAATCCTGACGCAGTCCCACGGCCCTCACGGCCCGCTGGTTCAAAACTGAAAGTATTTGCGTCCCTCTAGGTGGCGCTGTATGGTTCAGAATCACTGTTATCAACCTTTTGATTCAAATGGTCATGTCTTTGAGCATTAGACATGATGTTTTTATCTCCTGATCGTTCACTTGTTTGCTCAGCCCTAATAATAACTGCTGTGGTTAAATGTTTGAATTATGAGTTAAATGATTGAAAACAAAACAGTGTTGCTCCTGTTATTATATCAAGTCTGTCTGTTCTTCCTTTTTGGTCAATGAAGTGATTTTTACAATGTCCTAGTTTTTCATCGACTGTGTTCTTCTTTATTGATCAGTGTGTTTCTTTCTGCTTCTCTCTCTGTGTCTCTGTCTATCTGTCTCTGTGTCTCTGTCTCTCTGTGTCTCTGTCTCTCTGTGTCTGTCTCTGTCTCTCTGTCTCTCTGTCTCTCTGTGTCTCTGTCTCTCTGTGTCTCTGTGTCTCTGTGTCTCTGTGTCTCTGTGTCTCTGTGTCTCTGTCTCTCTGTGTCTCTGTGTCTCTGTCTCTCTGTGTCTCTCTGTGTCTCTGTCTCTCTGTGTCTCTCTGTGTCTCTGTCTTTCTGTCTCTGTGTCTCTGTGTCTGTGTCTGTCTTTCTGTGTCTCTGTCTTTCTGTCTCTCTGTGTCTCTGTCTCTCTGTGTCTCTGTCTCTCTGTGTCTCTGTCTCTCTGTGTCTCTGTGTCTCTGTGTCTCTGTGTCTCTGTGTGTCTCTGTGTCTCTGTGTCTCTGTGTCTCTGTGTCTCTGTCTCTCTGTGTCTCTGTCTCTCTGTGTCTCTGTGTCTCTGTGTCTCTGTGTTCTCTGTCTCTCTGTGTCTCTGTCTCTCTGTCTCTGTGTCTCTGTGTCTCTGTGTCTCTGTGTCTCTGTCTCTCTGTGTCTCTGTCTCTCTGTGTCTCTGTGTCTCTGTGTCTCTGTGTCTCTCTGTGTCTCTGTCTCTCTGTCTCTCTGTCTCTCTGTGTCTCTCTGTCTCTCTGTGTCTCTGTGTCTCTCTGTCTCTCTGTCTCTCTGTGTCTCTGTGTCTCTGTCTCTCTGTCTCTGTCTCTCTGTGTCTCTGTCTCTCTGTGTCTCTGTGTCTCTGTCTCTCTGTCTCTCTGTGTCTCTGTCTCTCTGTGTCTCTGTGTCTCTGTGTCTCTGTGTCTCTCTCTGTGTCTCTGTGTCTCTCTGTGTCTCTGTGTCTCTGTGTCTCTGTCTCTCTGTGTCTCTGTCTCTCTGTCTCTCTGTGTCTCTGTGTCTCTGTGTCTCTGTCTCTCTGTCTCTCTGTCTCTCTGTCTCTCTGTCTCTCTGTCTCTCTGTGTCTCTGTGTCTCTGTGTCTCTGTGTCTCTGTGTCTCTGTCTCTCTGTCTCTCTGTGTCTCTGTCTCTCTGTCTCTCTGTGTCTCTGTGTCTCTGTCTCTCTGTCTCTCTGTGTCTCTGTGTCTCTGTCTCTCTGTCTCTCTGTCTCTCTGTCTCTCTGTGTCTCTGTGTCTCTGTGTCTCTGTCTCTCTGTGTCTCTGTGTCTCTGTCTCTCTGTGTCTCTGTGTCTCTGTCTCAGTGGTCCAGTCATCTGAAAGGTTCATGTCCTGATCTTCGTGCTTGTTCATAGGAGACACACTGAGTTGAACATGTCTGAGACTCACTTCTGTTTATGTTTTTGCAGAGGTTCAAAGTACAAATATTAACCACTGAACATTCTGAGTTCACTTATTCAATGTTCAGTTTAGAATTCCTCAGTAAAAATGAGATCCAAATGTTTCTAGTGAAAGTGTACGGAGTTTAAAAACACAGTGGGGCACTTCCTGATACTCCCAACAAATGTTACCCCAGAGAAGTGGAAGACCCCCTCTTTAAAGCTGCACTGTGTAACTTTACAGCTGTTCCATCACCAGCTTCTCTCCACTGAGATGTTACCTGGAATGTTCCACAGTATGGCATTACACTATTTATTTATAACTGACGCCATGGGGTTAAGTTACATGTCAGATCAACGGAGAGGCGAGCTCACTCACAGTAACAATGTATGTTTTAAGTAAGAAAAACCCATGATAATGAGGAAATGTAAGATGGATGAAAGTTTAAAGCCGTAACGGGACATTCTCAAAGACAAACCTGGAGCTGTGTTTGGTTTCATTCACATGTTTGTGAGAGAGACACACACAGAGACACACACACACAGACACACACACACACACACACAGACACACACACAGACACAGAGACACACACACAGAGACACACAGACACACACACACAGACACACACACACACAGACACACACATACAGACACACACACACAGACACACACACACAACACACACACACACACACAGACAAACATACACACACAGACACACACAGACACACACAGACACACACAGACAGACACACACACACAGACACACACAGACACACACACACAGACACACACACACACAGACACACACACACACAGACACACACAGACACAGACACACACACACACAGACAGACACACACACACACACACACACAGAGACTGACACACACAGACACACACACAGACACACACTCACACAGACACACACACACACACAGAACTGACACACACAGACACACACACACAGACACACACACACACACAGACACACACAGACACACACACACAGACACACACTCACACAGACACACACACACACACACTCACACAGACACACACACACAGAGACTGACACACACAGACAGACACACACACACACACACAGAGAGACTGACACACACAGACACACACACAGACACACACTCACACAGACACACACACACACACAGAGACTGACACACACAGACAGACACAGACACACACACACAGAGAGACACACAACAGACACACACACACAGACACACACCACACAGACACACACACACACAGAGACTGACACACAAGACAGACACACACACACAGAGAGACTGACACACACAGACACACACACACACACAGACACACACTCACACAGACACACACACACACACAGAGACACACAGACAGACACAGACACACACAAACACACACACAGACACACACAAAAACACACAGACAAACATACACACAGACACACACAGACACACAGAAAGACACGCACCAACACACACACACACACGCAAACACGCACAAACACACATCCACAGACATGCACATACACACACATGCACACACACACACGCACACAAAACACGCACACATGCAAACACCCCGGCATGCACACACACACATACGCACACACACAAACACACACAAACACACGCACATACACACACATACACACGTGCGCTGGGCAGAAGAGTTGTTTAAAGGTGTGTAACTTTTCTGAAGACTGAAGACGTTATGGCTTTGTCTGAAATGTTTCACAGCACCAGACTAAACCAGACCCAGTTCCAGGTCAGATCTGCGGAGAGGCGACCCCACTCGCAGTCAGAATGTCTGTTTTTCACGGTATTTTTGAGCTATAAAACCATCTGTAAATGAATAAATGTAAGGTAGAGCGGCTTAATGTCATACTGTGGAACATTCCAGGCAGAGGAATGACATCATGTTTGAGTAATCTTGTGATCTTTTCTGGGTCCTTTTCAAACCCTCCTTATTCAGCTGTGAGATTGTGTGCTGTGCTGAGCTGTTTTCCATAAATATACACTAAGCACAACACAAAACACAAAACAGGACACTACAATATTTTAGGGAAGGCTGTAACATCTCCATGGAGACGAGCAGTTACATAGTGCACTTTTAAAGCAGCTCTACGGACAAAAACAGACACTTTCCTCCACCCACTTCTCCTATTGGTCAGCTTCCGTCCGGCTCTGAGTGAGTGACAGGAGGATTAACCAATCGCAGTGAAGAGTGAGCTTTCAACCCTAACCCTAACCCTAACAGCAGATCGCTTTAGTTTATTCTTAAATACTGTAATAAAAAGATACTACGAAATGAGATGACTAGGAGTTTGTGTAAGGAGTGGAGCACTTCCTGTTTTAGTAGGTCCCGATTTACCCGGGACAGTCCAACCAATGATTTGTCCCAGTTTTATACAAGAAATGTCCCAGGTGTGCCTACTTTTGACCAGTTTGATCTAAACCAGGACTACATCAGGACTAAACTAGGACTAAAACAGGACTAAACCAGGACTAAATTAGGACTAAACCAGGACTACATCAGGTCTAAACCAGGACTACATCAGGTCTAAACTAGGACTAAAACAGGACTAAACCAGGACTAAATCAGGACTAAACCAGGACTACATCAGGTCTAAACTAGGACTAAACCAGGACTAACCCGGGAATAAACCGGGAATAAACCAGGACTAAAATAGGACTAAAAGGATAGGAATAAACAGGACTAAACAGGACTAAACAGGCTAAAACCAGGATTAAATAGGACTAAACCAGGACTAAAACAGACTAGGACCAGGACTAAAGGTCTAAACAGGACTAAAACAGGACTAAAAGGAATAAACCAGGACTAAACCAGGACTAAAACAGGACTAAACCAGGACTACATCAGGTCTAAACTAGGACTAAAACAGGACTAAAAAAGGACTAAACCAGGACTAAAACAGGTCTAAACTAGGACTAAAACAGGACTAAAACAGGACTAAACAAGGACTACATCAGGACTAAACCAGGACTAAAACAGGACTAAACCAGGACCACATCAGGTCTAAAGTAGGACAGGACTATCACAATTTTTGACTAATCTGATCCCTGCCAACAAAAAAGAGGAGCATAAATTATCATTTGTTGGGCAAAAAAAAAAAACCCAAAAAGCCAAAAAAAACCCCATTTGCATCAGAAGTTCCTCAGATCATGACTGACACAACAACACACAATGTTTTCATTTCATTTACACCAACCGTCCCAATCCGAGTGTGTCCCAGTTTAGAATTTTGGAAAATCTGGTCACCCTGTGTTTTACCACATGACATCACAAAGTGGAACAGAGAGAAGAGAGAAGAACTCGGTCTATATCTGCAGGGTGAATCAAACAAAACACAACTCTGAGTGTGTTTGTGATGAAGAAACGTTAGAACATAGATCAGAAAATAGAGTAAAATGGGCGTTTTAAAGTGAGGTCTTGCTCGAGGTCGCCCCCTGTGGCCTGTGTGGGTAAAGCACATCAGGTTCTTTCTCTTTCTTTCTCTCTTCTCTCCTTGTGTGTTTACATCCCTCTGTTTCTCCCTGTGGACGGTTTGACCCTCTCACTTACACGGCCATGGATTTGCTGATAACACCTCCCTCTCTTTTCCCTTCTTTCTCTCACTGTTCTTCCTCTATCTCCTCTTCCTCTCTCTCTGCCTCTCTTTTTCCTCCCTCGATCCTCTCTCTGCCTCCGCTCTTATTCTTCCTGTTGTCTCTCTCTCCCTCCTCATCTTCCCGTTATTTTTCTACCTCTCTCCGTCTTTCTCTCTCCTCTTCTCACTCTTGCTCTCTCTCCTACTCTTCTTCTCGCTCTTTCTCTCTTCCTTCGTTCTCCCTCCCTCCTCTCCTTTCCTCTCTCTTTTCCATCATTCCCTCCCTTTTCTCTCCTTCCTTCTCTATTTCTCCCTCCCCTTCTCCCTCTCCTCCACCCTTCCTCGTCCTCTTTGCTCCCTCCCTCTCTCTTTCCCTCCTCCTCTCCCTCTTCCCCTTCCTCCCCTCCTCCCTTCCTTCCTCTCTCCCTCCTCCTCTCCCTCTCCCCTCCCCTCTATCTCTCCCTCCTTTCTCCTCTCTTCCTCCTCCTCTCCCGCTCCCTCCTCTCCCTCTCTTGTCCTCCTCTCTCTCTCCACCTCTCTCCTCCTCTCCCTCTCCTCTCCCCTCTATTTTTCCTTCTCCCTTCTTTCTCCTCTCTCTCCTCCTCTTCCTCCTCCTCTCCTCCTCCTTCCTTTCTCCATCTCTCCTCCTCTCCTTCCTCTCTCTCTCCTCCTGTCCTCCCCCCCCCTCTATCTCTCCCTCCTTTCTCCTCTCTTCCTCCTCCTCTCCCGCTCCCTCCTCTCCCTCTCTCTTGTCCTCCTCTTGCTTTCCCCCTCACTCCCCTCCTCTCTCTCTCCTCCTCTCTCCCTCCACCTTTCTCTCTCCTCCTCTCCCTCTCCTCTCCCCTCTATCTTTCCTTCTCCTTTCTTTCTCCTCTCCCTCCTCCTCTCCTTCCTCTCTCCCTCTCCTCCTCCTCTCCTCCTCCCTCCTTTCTCCACCCTTCCTCGTCTCCCTCCTCCTCTCCCTCCTCTCCCTCCTCTCCTCCTCTCCTCCTCTCTCCCTCTCCTCCTCTCCTCCTCCCTCCTTTCTCCATCCCTCCTCCTCCTCTCCTCCTCCTCTTCCTCCTCTTCCTCTCTGTCTCTCTCTCTTGGTGAAGTCTGTATTGATGTGTATTGACTGGGTGAACCCCCCTGACACTGAGCTGCTCCTGTTTACGTCACCACGGCAACATCAACACTCCGCCATAAAAAACACAAATCTTTATCTTTGCTTCCGTTCAAAAAGTATCTTATTTGTGTAGTTTTATTCAGTTCATTTGTTTAGAGGGTGTCGAGTTCAATTATATTTCTAGATCATGTAATAGTGTAGTTCAATTTTAAAACTGGTAGATGGTTTTAAATGACTCAACAAAGTGCAATTTTCTTATTTCACTCAGATTTTTTTTGTTTGGTTTTATTTATTTATGTATTTTTTGTTCATAAAAGGGAGACCCACTGAAATCATTTGAAGTAGAAAACCATCATCGTTCTAAATGAACATTGTTCATCTTTTCATTGATTCAGTCTTTTGTACAGTGTTCACTTGTTCACACTTGTATCTGTGGATTTCAGAATGACCATAAATGAGGACGGTCGCCATGGCAGCTGACAATGTAAATGAAAGGTGCTGTATCTGATTTTCACTGTCTACAAATGTGAAAAACAGAGCTCGTTCATTTAAGACGTTTTGCAGTGGTCCACAGGTCTACTTGGTCTACTCACCGAGATCCGTTTATAAGAACTTTACGCAAATCTCAGAGACCAGAGCGGAGTTTTACTGACATAAAGCTAATGGCAACTAGCATGCAAACGTGCGCTTCCTGATCAACAGAGAGTAAAACCCTATTATAATTAGATGCAGACAACACGAAGCGCACATGACGTGACCTCAACAGCTGCTTATGGTCCCGGTCAAGAAGTAAACAACAAGGCCAAAAATTTAAGTTAATGCATCTGATATAAAAATGTATTGAACAGATACATATGTACTCTAGTTTATGAAACTGTTGACCTTTTTTCTGTACCATTTTTGGTTCTAAAGTTCCATATGTTTTAAACAGACCATGTATGAAACATGGAACAAAAATTATTTCCCAAATTTCAAAGACCTGCAAATCATGTCAATAAATGGATGTATTTCATCATATCTTGTGTTATTCCATCTTTGAACTGTTGATGAAGGGACATGATTTAAAAAATAATAATAAAATAAATAATAATAATTAGCTTGGAAGGACTGACATATTTTATAGAAATAGTTTCCTTTCATTTTGAAGTAATATTAAAATATTCAGAAGAAAAAAGCGACAAATTACGTAAAATCCTGCACCTTCTACTTGTTTGCACAATTTTCCCTCTGTTACTTTTCCCTCCGTTACCATGACCTTTCTTCATAAAAAATCTCATGAGTCAAAAAGTAAGAGGTTTTTCAACCTAATCTTGTACCATATGGTAGAAAACTATATGAAGCAAATATTCAAACCAGTTTGTTAAGGATATGGAAGTGAGAACCAAGAGTTATCACTGTTTGGATTTATTGCCCAAAAAGTGCTGCATATTTCATTCCCTCTGTTACCAACATGAGTTTTTTAAATTTTTTGTCAACAACTTGAAAGAATCATCACAGGTTTAACTTGACCCTGTTGGAGTGTAACTCTTTCCTACATTCTGATACTTTACTTATTTCAATAGTTCCTCTAGTTTCTGAATAAGAGACATTTGAATGTCAAAAATCTGACCCTGTTTCCCTCCGTTACTGCTTGACCAGACCCTTATACATATGTCCATGCTGCGGCAAAACAAACTGTGCTCAAGTACTTGGGAAAATCCCATACAGAGCCTTTACATTTAAATAGTATCTATATATGGTCATCAATTAGTAGCTGTATATGGCATCAATTATCCATCTGACTTGGAGGTCTTGGAAGCACTGATGTGCACCTTTTCCTCTGATGGCAGAACTCGGAACTCGGAAGAGACTGAGCAAGGATTTGGAGATAGAATCCAAGATGCTTCCAGGAAAGATGCATGGTGCATCCTCCCAGTTGTCGTGAAGCTGTGTTCTTTTGTCGCTCCTCACAAGTTTCTCGCTCACTCCAAACTTTCTTTCTGCTGCTCAATTACCATTTTCAGCTGAATATTTAACTACTTGGAGTAGGACAGAGGCTCTTTCTGCAGGACACATGCGCAGAAGAGAGATGTGACAGTGGTACACAAGGGTCCAGTCAAGTGGTAACGGAGGGAAACAGGGGCAGATTTTTGACATTCAAATGTCTCTTATTCAGAAACTAGAGGAACTATTGAAATAAGTAAAGTATCAGAATGTAGGAAAGAGTTACACTCCAACAGGGTCAAGATAAACTGTGATATTCTTTCAAGTTGTTGACAAAAAATTTAAAAACTCATGTCGGTAACAGAGGGAATGAAATATGCAGCACTTTTTGGGCAATAAATCCAAACAGTGATAACTCTTGGTTCTCACTTCCATATCCTTAACAAACTGGTTTGAATATTTGCTTCATATAGTTTTCTACCATATGGTACAAGATTAGGTTGAAAAACCTCTTACTTTTTGAGTCAATGAGATTTTTTATTAAGAAAGGTCATGGTAACGGAGGGAAAAGTAACGGAGGGAAAATTGTACAAACAAGTAGAAGGTGCAGGATTTTACATCATTTGTCGCTTTTTTCTTCTGAATACTTTAATATTACTTCAAAATGAAAGGAAACTATTTCAGTAAAATATGTCAGTCCTTCCAAGCAAATTTTTATCATTTTAAATACATTTTTTTTTGAAAAAATCATGTACCTTCATCAACAGTTCAAAGATGGAATAACACAAGATATGATGAAATACATCCATTTATTTCCATGATTTGCAGGTCTTTGAAATTTGGGAAATAATTTTTGTTCCATGTTTCATACATGGTCTGTTTAAAACATATGGAACTTTAGAACCAAAAATGGTACAGAAAAAAGGTCAACACTTGAATTTTTGGCCTTGCTGTTTACTTCTGCTTGACCGGGCCCAGGAGTAATAGGAGCAGCAGATACTGACACACAAGTCTAGAATGTCAGTGTGAAAATTTGAATATATAAATCGCACCAGAGTATAAGTCACTGGAAACACCCAAACCATGAAAAAATGTGCGACATATAGTCTGAAAAATATGGTCATTTATTCTGTGTTCTGATTAGTTCAGGCAGACAGAACCTTATAACACCAAATGAACCTTCAAAATTGCATCTGATTTTGCTCATAAAATCCTCAAAAAAAAGTGAATCGGAGTGTACAGTTGGCCCAGGAACAAGAATATATGAATAACTCAATTTTGGTGAAAATGTCAGATAGAAGAGGACGATATCTTCTGAATGCTGAAAAGTCCTCAAAATGTCACTGGGAAGCTACAGCCCATGAAACCTCCAGCTGCTCATCCCACAGAGGACTCTCCTTGTCTCCTTACATGTCTCCTTCCTTCCTTGACTCCTTGTTTCCTTTGCTGTCATTCTTCCTACAAGGTTCCAACGTACATAATTAATGCGTTCTGCCCGCATGACACGGGAATCGCATCACGGCACATCCGTCTGCACGGCCCCGCAACCACTGTCACCGCATGGTCCCTTCACTCCTGTTTACGCCTCCTCCTTCCCCTCTCAGGATCAGATCAAACCGGGGACAGAGGGCGTGCTTGTCTAGTACCTCACCTCGTCATGCTATAGGTCAAGACTTCACGCCGACATAATCAGAGTGTAGGAGTTAGGGCGACATGCTGCGTTTGTGCGTGCGCCCGATAACGCCACGCACACTCATGTCAGAGATCATAACAGAGGCGAAGATGACGACCAGAGTGAATATACAGGGTCTGTTTGGTATTTAGGAAGAGATTTAAGGCACGGTATGTTTATTTGTAAAGCACAATTCATACATTAAATCATTCAAAGTGCTTTACAGAATAAGAAATACATTCAAATCACAATATAAACAAATCAAAACATAAACAATCATCATCAAATTAAAGAGAGAGAGACATTAAATGAGATAAGAGTGCAGAATGAAAACCTTTCAGTCATATGCTGCCGAACAGAATTGTTTTGAGCCTGGATTTAAACCAGGGATGGGCATTCCATAAAATTGTCTTAATTGATCTTCGGGAGAATAATGATTAATTTATCATCATTATTAT
This sequence comes from Boleophthalmus pectinirostris, assembly GCF_026225935.1. NCBI lineage: Eukaryota > Metazoa > Chordata > Actinopteri > Gobiiformes > Gobiidae > Boleophthalmus > Boleophthalmus pectinirostris. Next base: position 42,769,512 of record NW_026571133.1, on the reverse strand, counting down.
TACTATTACTAATCTGCATGAATAAACTCAACTTTACGACATATAAACCATAGACACCTCTAGACATTATAATGTGTTTAATGCAGTTTTGACACGTTTGTTTGTGTTTTACAGAAACTAAAACTTAAAACCCATCCATCCATTTTCTTCCTCTTATCCGGGGCCGGGTCAGGGGGGCATCAGTCTAAGCAGGCACTCCCAGACTTCCCTCACCCCAGACACCTCCTCCAGCTCCTCTGCGGGAACCCTGAGGTGTTCCCAGGTCAGCCCAGAGACATAGTCCCTCCAGTGTGTCCTGGTCTTCCCCGGGGCCTCCTCCCGAGGGAGACACCCAAAACTTAAAACCACATAGTCGAGGAGCCAAAGTCTCAAAAATGGGTTGAACCTGACATCGCCTGCCATACTTTTTATTTGTGTTGTTTTTGTTAACTGTGACCCTGAGGACCAATAATTGGAGGGTCTGCTCTTCCGGAAATATCGCGAAAAAAAAATTGTGGCCATTTTATTGTAGGTAACCTTCATTTTGTGATAGAAAATTTTGAAAAATGAAAAATTTCCTCAAATCCTCAGTGGATTGGGTAAGCTGTCTACAAATACATTCCAGATGCAAAGAACACATGTGGTGACAACATTCAGTGAAAAAAATATTCATAAAACACATTTTACATGATTTTGGCTCAATTTAATGCCAAAAAATAAGGCATTTTTTCACTTTTTTCCAATATTTTCATCTTTACCTCATTGGCAATCAACTATTCCCCCAAGTTTTGACATCAGCCAATATGCCATTCTTTTCTTCAAACAGTATAGTCATTCCACAGAAAAAAATAAAAAAAATCCAACCAAAATCAATGGATCTGTGATGATTTCTTTACCATCAACAGGCCCAGAACCTCAATAGAATGTGAGGCTCCTCTCAACATTCCATAAGGCACACTGGATATTTAGCATGGTTGTTAATGTCCACATTATTAAACATCATGGCCTAGGCGTCTTTAAATAATGATAATAATAATAATAATAATAATAATAATAATAATAGCCGCAAGAGGCAATGATCGGCCCTCGCTCGAGCCTATGCCATGCCCATGCCACGCCGCACCCCGGCCACGTTGACTCTGCACATGCCGTGCCCCATGAATGCACCTTATACTCATTGATCTAACTTCTAAATTAACACTAACCCCTAAACCTACGTGCACTCCTAACTAGGGATGGGCATTCGATGAAATTTTCTTCATCGATCGTCGGAAGAATTAACGATCGATTATCGATTAATCATTAACGTTTTTATATTAAAATGATCATCATTATTATTACTATCTGCACTACTAATCTGCATAAATAAATTCAACTTTACGACATATAAACCAGTAACCACTCTAGAGCCACATCAGCCCGTTTGAGATTTTAATGTGTTTAATTCAGTTTTGTGCAAATCTCACAGAAACAAAATTAAAAACCACATCACTAATTTGCATAAACTAAGCGAAGATAAAACGACAGCTCTGTGTCGCTGATGAGGTCAATTTCTGTCGGATTAAAAGACATGACTCAGGTGAATACAGGTTAGTGTGACCATATTTGTGTTTGTCAAAACCAGGACAGCGTACGGGGGGAGGAGGTGGGACTCGTCATCGACATTGCGCGACTCTCACCTGGTAAAACTTTTTCCCACTGGACACTGAAACATATGTGCTGCTTTATACACTGTGCACATGGACTCACACTTGTCCCAAATGCAATCGAAAGCGTGGAATTTCTTGTACAAATCACAAATACACATTTGTGCTTCGGTACGCTGCAGACTGACCGACTGTTTGTGTCTCGCTCCTTCTGAGTGCAGAGAGACACATGTACACACCTGTTTGGTCAAACTACAGCAACCTACATTCGGTTTGTTGCTTAAAATTAACGTAATCTATGAAATTCTTAATGATCAATTATCGATTAATCATGCTCATCCCTACTCCTAACCATAGCCCTAACCCTAGCCTAACCTGAACCCTACTATTTTTCTCAATTTCTGTATGTGTTGATTATTATTATTTTTTTATCCAAAATGGTGGACTTCCGGTTTGGGAGAGAGCGTGGTCACAATATACTTTATTGTTATACTAAATTTGGTTTGAGTACATCAAAGTTTTTGTTGGGACGTCCCCTTGGTGAAGACAGATTTTTGGCCAGTTGCCATGGCAACACGATGGGAGATGGAGTGTGGGCGTCATTGACTTTTTTCATTAAGACCACGCCACGAATGTGTGTACCAAATTTTACATGCCTACGACAAAGTAAAATTGTATTGTTCCATGCAACCTCCCTAGGGGGCGCTATTGCGTCCAGTTTAGATTTTCTTATATAAATCTGTTCAGGGTCGAAGTGTCCACCAACAATTAAAGTTTGAGTGAACTTGGCCAAAGTTTGTGCGAATTATCACGCGTCGAAGTTTGATGGTGAGCTGCAAAAACGAACCCGAAATTTGCACCGTTGCCACAGCAACGCTGTTTTAAAAAGCTTTAAACAACTTTTAATGTCTCACTTATCTAGATGATACAGAATGATTCTGATCTGGTCAAACGCCTTAGACGAGTTCGTTCAAATATGAGGACAAGAAAATGCGCCTTTCGCGAGTAGCGCGATCAGTCCAATATGCCGACTTCCTGTTAATATACTTTTTTGTCCTATCCCATGGTGCATCTGTGTACCAATTGGTTGGCTCGCCAAAGTTTTTGTTGGCCTATAGATGCATCAAAATCTCAGACTTCGGTCATTGTGCAATTCATACTAAGGATTTTCCAAAAAATGAGCATCAAACCTCCATGTTTGTTTCCCATGGGATGTGTCTATTGTAAAGTCGATCTTTTCAAGTCTTTTGAACCATATCACTTTTGTTTCTGGTTCTGATATTGTCATATTTTAGTTTTGTGATTCAGATATCGTTATTGTGTGGTTGTTGGATCCTAACAGCGGAAAACGACTCGAGAAATTGTTTGCGAACTCCATAAATGCAAAAGTGAATCAGATGTGTGTGACTCAAACCTCTGTTCAAACTGTTCTCTTCCCAACGGAATTGAAAAATAGTGAAAGGTGAAGGTGATGGGCAGGATTGATCCACAGGAAGAACCAAAAAGGAAACTTTGACTTCCTAACTCATCCTGAGTTTGCAGAGAACATTTTGTATGTGGCGACAACAAAGTAAAAATCCAGTTTGTTAAGTGAGACGTACAGAAGACAAACAGACTGAGCTGCACTTTCTTGTTCTTGTGGTTTACAGCAAACATCACGTCTTGGTCTCTTTGCAGTGGAAGGTGTTTCTTGGTGAACAGTTGGAGCCTTTCGCTTTGGCATTGACTTTTTAAATTCAATGAACAAGGTGGAGCGAGGGACCATGATGTTTAATAATTGGACATTAACAACCATGCTAAATATCCAGTGTGCCTTATGGAATGTTGAGAGGAGCCTAACATTCTATTGAGGTTCTGGGCCTGTTGATGTAAAGAAATCATCACAGATCCATTGATTTTGGTTGGATTTTATATATTTTTTTCTGTGGAATGACTATACTGTTTGAAGAAAAGAATGGCATATTGGCTGATGTCCAAAACTTGGGGAATAGTTGATTGCCAATGAGGTAAAGATGAAAATATTGGAAAAAAAGTGAAAAAAATGCCTTATTTTTTGGCATTAAACTGAGCCAAAATCATGTAGAATGTGTTTTATGAATATTTTTTCACTGAATGTTGTCACCACATGTGTTCTTTGCATCTGGAATGTATTTGTTAGACAGTTTACCCAATCCACTGAGGATTTGAGGAAATTTCATTTTTCAAAATTTCTATCACAAAATGAAGTTACCTACAATAAAATGGCCACAATTTTTTTTCGCATATTTCAGAAGAGCAGACCCTCCAATTATTGGTCCTCAGGGTCACAGTTAACAAAAAAAAAATAAAATAAAAAAAGTATGGCAGGTTCAACCCATTTTCTAGAGCTTTTGAGACTTTGGCTCCCTGACTACTATGACAGCATTTAATCCCTCTGAACCCAGGTAACATCCAACTGTGTTCAACTGTATTTTATTAAACCAATCTATCTCCATGGAGACAAAAAAACAAAACAAAAAAACTCACAATACTTAATAAAACATATTAAGAAAATACACATAATACAATCAATAAAGTGTACTGTCTGTTGTATTTATGTAGAACACAGAGATTTGAAAAATAACAATGAATTCCTCTCCCCCATGACATGTCACTATGGCGACAATTAATCATTTTAGAACTTTGAAGTGTCAAAGGCAAGGACAGCAAAGGACAGTCACACCTTAGGGTAGAGAGACAAAACTCACAACGCACAACTTTTATTCAGGACACAGCTCCACAAACACGTTCAGGTAAATTTCTACTTCATTTCATGTGTTTTGACCAAAGGAAATTGACATTTTAGTAGGTTGAAGGTTTGTGGGAGGTTTTGTTGTGGCGAACAGTGTCTCAAACATCAACTTATTCTAATACATTTCTTAACACGTGATTGTTTAGGCTTTTTGAAAAGGTAAAACAAGTTCATTTGGTTCACTGTTAAGTGTTAGGCCAGTGCTACAAACACCAAACTCTTTCAGTGTAGCAACTGCTCAGTGAAAGTGGGTACAGTACCCCAAAACTTGAACTTCTACTTAAGTACAAGTAGCAGTACTTCAAAATAATATTACTTAGTAGAAGTTAAAAGGTGTACAAGAAAGTAAGACGTAGAGTTAAACAGTATTTGTGGAAACGACTGCTCAGTAAGACGTGGCATCTGGTTTGTGATTTAAAGTTGATGTTAATTGGAAAGACAAAACATGAAATAACGCACAAATCTGTGTTTTCAAAGGTTACACAACAATATTAGAAAAACTAAATCATTCTGAACTAGCAGTGCAAGAACAAATGTTCAATCGTTTATGTTGTCAAACATGAACTTTTTGTCA
>NW_026571133.1:42708473-42762989 GCF_026225935.1 Boleophthalmus pectinirostris | reverse complement strand
TGTACAGTTTCTACTTCACATATGAACCACTGCGCCTCTCCACTGTCCGCACCATCATCAAACAGTACTACCCCAGGAAAAGTAACTCAGTATGTAGTTATGGGAGGAACACTTTGAAAATATATTTAATTGCATTACATTACCAACTTATCGATATATGAAAGCTGGGACAGCATATTTTTGGGGTCAGCATTTATCATGGGTATTCTTTCTTTTCATTACTAGGATATTTCTGGTTATTTTTTTGATGATAAGATAATATTTAAATCGTAAAAGTTTGAAAAAATAACAGTTCATGTTTTTGTTTAAGAATATTGAGATTTAGAATAGTTTTTGTGGTTTAAATATGCTCTTGGGTTTTTGTGTCAGTGTCATACATTAATTTCAATATTCGACACTGACAAACTTTATTGATACATAAGGGGAATGACTTGTAAATTATCCTTTATCATCTGTATTTACTTATTTTGACAGGCCCAATACAATCCTACAAATGAACTTTTATGTCCGTTTTATACTCCTAACCCTGCTCACTTGTATCCTGCACAGGTGGCCACAGCCTTGGCGGCGCTGAAAGAGATGTCCATAATCCACACGGACGTGAAACAGGAAAATGTGATGCTGGTGAATCACAGGAAGAGGCCCCTGCAGGTGAAACTCATCGACTTTGGTTTGGCCATACCTGCAGAGAAGGCTGAAGTGGGCATGAAGTTCCAACTCGTGTGGTACAGGTACGTCTCAAAAAGTAGAGAAAAGACATAACGGGGAATACAGTGGTGGGACATACAGGGATGGACTTGGGATATTTAAAGATGGGGTATTTTGCTTTTATGGGCTTTTAACCGCTTACACATAACATATTTAGATCACCATGTTACCTTTTATTGTTTTAAAAATGCTATATTTGCCAAAAAAAAAAAACATCACACGTTTACAGTTTTGTATCCTGTTTTTTTTTTTATTTTTTTTTTTTATTTTACTTTAAAAACCAAAACAAACAAAAAACATTAAATTAGTAAAGACTACTTGTAGAGCTTAGCACTGAAAAAGCCTTTATAAACTTTGGAAGTTCATTTGCTCAAGTGTTTAACATGAGACTGACATCCACCTGCAGCTTCACTATTCACTGCCTGATCTTGAATTATTTATTCATTTTAGAATTAGACGGGAAGTAGTGATGTTAACAGTTAGCGAGCAGTTTGCCAATCTGCAAAATTAGAAGATTAATTATATCATCTGTAATTCAGACTAGACGTTCACGTTTAGTCTGCTTAGTCACGATTCCTGATGAAATTCTAAAAAAAAAGTTTGAATATCAAGAATGATCAAAATAAAACATATGCTATAGAGATACTGGAGACAACCCTGAATAACATTGTGATGTTAATGTCTCTCTCCTCTCCACTCTCCAGACCCCCTGAAATCATTCTGGGTTTGCCTTGGAACGAGGCCGTGGACGTGTGGTGCCTGGGGACCATGTTTGTCGAGCTGTGGTTAGGAATTTATTTATTCCCCTACAACACTGAATATGACACGGTAAGTCAAGCGTAGATCATGAAAAACTTTTTTCTTCTTTTTGAATTTGACATACATATTAAAGATGCACTACGTAATTTTTTCTGGTAGAGGCTCTGATACCTGATGGTCTCCATGAGGTTGTCATTGTTTTGTCTGAAATATTCCACAAAATAGCATTACAATTCATCTATCTTCCTGGAGACAAGCCGTAGTTAGTTACCTGACCAGCCAGTCTCTTCTAGGCATAACGAAAACCCACATATCATGACATTGTATCGTCAAAAGTCTCACAATAATAGCGGAGGCCCTCACAATATATCGAACATTTGACTGGCAGTGTACGTTTAATACTTTAAGTTTAATACTGTGAAATATACCCGGGTTAACAATAACTTCTCCATGGTACCGGACCCTCCAGAAATGTTACCTAGTGCACCTTTAAGTCTTGTCTAACAAACGTGTGCTTCTTTTGATACAGTTGAGAAATATGATCAAAGCCTTCGGTGCACCTCCTAATCATGTGCTCAGTAAGGGGCTCACGACTCCGACATTCTTCCACCGGGTCGGCAACAGATGGGTCCTCAAAGTAAACATTTCTTCTAGTTAGATTCATTCTTTTATGTGTCACAAATGTAAAAATTATAATCTTCTCAATTGCTGTTTTCAGACTTGCAAGACGATGAAGGATTTTTACAAACACGAGTGTAAGACCCAGGACGCAGAGGACTTCAGCTCCCTCCACCATCTGGTCCAGGTAAACACTGTCTTTGACCGAAACAACGATTTCAGATATATATATATATATATATACATATATATATATACACACACACACACACACACACACACACACACACCGATATGTGTGTATTTATACGTGAGAAGGCAGATTCAAGGTCCTGTATTATATTTTAAGACATGTTAGAATGTTATTTCCTCCTCAAAAACATCCCTGAAGTTGTCTTTTCTTTTATTTATACGTGTCCAAATGTCCTCAAAATGCTCTGTTCCACATTGTGATGTCATGAAGTGGTAGTTTTCAAGTTGAGTTCAGTAGAGACGGGCAATTCCAGGGCTGAAATCATCCAAATGATTCTCGTGAAGGTGTTTAGGGTTTAAAAACACACATTGTAAATTTACAAAATTTGTGTGTTAAAATGAATGAAAGAAGAAAAAAACTGTGACACAAAACACAACTCCAGGTTTGTTTTTGATGAGGAAACAACATTATAACATCAGAAAATTTTGTAATATGGGCCTTTGAACATATGATTCACTCCCAAATCTTTAGCTGAATCACACCATTAATTCTCTTTGGTCATGGTCCATAAATCTTCATAACTCCAATAAAATATTTAGTCAACTAATGTAAACACTGTAAATACTTATGTGTTCCTGATTTGTTTGTAGGAATATTATTCTCCCAGATCTCACCGGAATGTCGCCCAGGACATCGAGAGAGCCACAGACCTGCTCGCTCAGATGTTGAGGATGGAAGTGTCTGCTCGGATAACTCCCTCACAAATCCTCCAACATCCATTCATAAGCCCTAAACGGTTTGTTTTTAGATCACCACTGTTCAAACTTTCTTTTCACTTCTCAAGTTTAAAGTGTACTATGTAACTTTTCTACTTGTCTCCCTGGAGATGTTTTTGCTTTAATTGCACTGCAGAGATCAAATAGTACAGTTTCTCTGTATTGTTAACACAAATGAATGAATAGTGGACAGCGCTCTGAAAGGGGAGTGACTTAGAAGGGACTCAGGGTCAACAATGAAAATGAAAACAATTTGTTTTCACACACAATGAAACAACTGAAAAAAAAGAGTCTATGGCAAAAGTACAGAAGTGTAACTATATTTGTGTGTTTGTTTACAGTCACACAGAAGACCCAGTGTCACAGGAGCAGCCTGAGCAGGTCCAGCAGACGCCTGTGAGGAAACCTGTCGTCACCGTAGACAAACCGGCCGCTCCAGAAAACACCAGTCCCTTTGAACTGGACGACTGCAAACCTTTAGAGAGGTGAGACTTGCTTCTGTTTTTTAATTGTTATCAGGTTTTGGAGTTATGACATTACTAAAATAACATCTAAATGGCAAAAACACTGAATTTAACTCTGATTATGGTCCTCATCAGAGTTTGTGGTTTGTATGTTGGTATGTATGTTTGTATGGTTTGTATGAGACTAACACAGTTAATGTTTTCTACAGTGTGAGGACTGCGAGGGAGTGGGAAGAACCAATTCCTGTGTGTGAAGAGCAGGCGAGAGTACGTCCTGTTCCAAAACGGAAGGTCAGACCACGTCCAGTTCGTAAGAGGAAGGTCCGTCCTCTCCCACCTCCTGCTCCGAGTCCTGAGGCCACAGTGCTGCCCCCTCCAGGTAAGACTCACTCAGATTAACCTCACTGACAACATAAAAGACATTTGCTAATAAAAGTTTGTCTCTTTAGGTGACACTGCGCCCAAGTAGACGAGAACCGTCCTCTAAAGGGTTCTCTCGTGGCTGAAGCGCTTCTGCTGCTGCTCCGTGGACACTAAGGACTGAGGGACTCAAAATGGCTGTGAAACTGGGGTTTAACAAATGCTGGATTAAGGAGTCTCTAGGAGAGTGACTTGGGTCGGATTTCAAGGACCTGGGAGACTCTCCTGGAGAAGTCAGGCTGCACATGGCGTTGTTTCCCTATGCAGGTAGAAGAACAACACCAAAATCTGTGTAAATCAGCTGTATAGTCAGGGAGCCAAAGTCTCAAAAGCTCTAGAAAATGGGTTGAACCTGCCATACTTTTTATTTGTGTTTTTTTTTTTTTTGTTAACTGTGATCCCTGAGGACCAGTAATTGGAGGGTCTGCTCTTCTGGAAATATCGCGAAAAAAAATTGTGGCCATTTTATTGTAGGTAACCTTCATTTTGTGATAGAAAATTTTGAAAAATGAAAAATTTCCTCAAATCCTCAGTGGATTGGGTAAGCTGTCTACAAATACATTCCAGATGCAAAGAACACATGTGGTGACAACATTCAGTGAAAAAAATATTCAATAAAACACATTTCTACATGATTTTGGCTCAATTTAATGCCAAAAAATAAGGTATTTTTTTCACTTTTTTCCAATATTTTCATCTTTACCTCATTGGCAATCAACTATTCCCCCAAGTTTTGACATCAGCCAATATGCCATTCTTTTCTTCAAACAGTATAGTCATTCCACAGAAAAAAATATAAAAATCCAACCAAAATCAATGGATCTGTGATGATTTCTTTACCATCAACAGGCCCAGAACCTCAATAGAATGTTAGGCTCCTCTCAACATTCCATAAGGCACACTGGATATTTAGCATGGTTGTTAATTGTGAAAGAATTTCTGTGTTATTTAAAATATTATGAATCATTTAAAATCATAATCATTTGTGTGTGTGATTAAAGTTATCAACAATTGCTAATGGAGTGCTTTACCAAAATTGTAAAATGTAAAGGTTCAAGGACAGTTCTAATGTACTCTAGTGTTACTTTGGATAGTGTTGAAAGCAAACAGCTGCCTTGTGTATGTTATGCAGCAGGAGTGACCACGATTATAAAGGAAACTGCTCATATAGTTATGGGCCACTCTTTGAATATTTTGACTAAGCCACACAGTAACTGCTTTTGTGGCTTCTTCATCTTTTACTCTCTCCTCACTCAAGCAGACAAGACTGCTGAAGGTGCTCGCTCAATCTCATCTGACCTACCTGACTAATGGCACTAATATGGTAGATAATATTAATAGCTCTGGAGAATTTCATATTTTGAAATGCAGGTTTACAATGTGACCAAAGTCTGCCAGGATCTCTCTACACTGCCGCTTGACATGGGCATGTGCTCTTCATGGATGGACACTGCTGGAGAGACTCTGATGGCTCTTTGAGAGCAGGATTTGCAGTGGTGGAATATTTACAAGGTCAGTTTATGCCTTCAAAAATCATTAACTACTTTTTCTGTGCAGGCTGCTGACCTTAATGGTTTTATGACAGATAGCAGAACTTCTATCGCACACAAATGTATTTTTTGGGCGCCTGGATGTAGCCACCCCAACCAATTGCCATCTGAGTAAGCTATAGGAAGATGTGTAGGACACTTGAAGGAAGATTTTTTCGTTGCCAGGGGTAACAATGCAGCACAGCTAAGGACACTGCTGGGTATAAGCTGCCGGCTCAGGGAGCCTTTGTCGTCAGGGACGACCCATCACCCACAGACTTCTTGCCTGCTATCACGTTGGACGTGTTATTAGATGCTCAGGGAGCTTCTCTGCAGGAAAAGTCCTTGTGGTGTGATAAGGGAGCTGTCAGGGACAGCTATGGCCTATGGAGAGGCCCCAGGGGCCAAACAGTGTTGCCCATGGGCCCTCTCTCTCTAAGGCTGCTTTGGAGGAGGCTTATGGCTCCTCCCATGTAGGAATTCAGACTATGATGGGAAATTTACATATGTGGTGGCACTCATTCATGTCTGATTTGGTCAGGGACCATTGTAATAATTGTAACACCTGTTAATGTTTTAATGTTAAGTCCACCCTTAAGCCAGCACCTGGTAAGTTCCATCCAGCCCTTTGGCCAGACGCAGAAGTGACTATTGACTTCACAGATATGTTACATCGTGTCCAAGGTAAGAGTTATCTTTTGGGTTTTGGTTCTGTGAACCATGAGGATGCTTCTTCTGTGATGAAGGTAATGATTAATCATTATATTCCTACTCATGGCTTTCCAGCTCTGAATAGGTCTGATAATGGTACAAAATATCATAAATTCGATTCTGTGTATCACCCTCAAAGCCAAGAATGGGTGAACGTATGAACTGCAATTTAAAAGTCAAATTGGCTAAAAGTTGTTTTACTTCAGGGCTTAATTGGTTCCAAGTCCTACCCCTGGTTCTTCTGGCAGTGAGACAAACTATTTATAAAGTCACTGTTTTTTCATATTATGAATTGCTCACTGGACGATTGATGCCAGGTCCAGGGGCCACATTGGTACCGCAGGAAGAGGTGCCCCTTCTAAATCTTCAGTTTAAGCCAGATTGGAATCAACTGAGACAACTGTGTCTAATTTTCTTCCCGGCCTCCAGAGAGGAGGCTGCTATATCTCCACCTTCTGAAGTTTATTTGCAGGGTTTGTCTCAGCAGTGCTCTGAACTATGTTGGATTGGGTCGTACAGAGTGACTGCTTGAACTGATATGACTGTTCAGTTGGACGGGAAAGGATAAATGGTTTCATCACACAGACCGAGCTGTGAATTCCTGAATATTTTGTGTTTGTTTGTGTTTTCTTTTTATATATTTTCAGAGATGGATTTTGTTTGCTCCAGTGACGTACGACAGTTTAAAGCTCCAGGTGTGATGTTAGACTGTGATCTCTCCTCCCTGTACATGGTTGGTTAATACACACTGGCTGCAGGTTGAGTATACGAGCATGATTATATTGCTTTTTTAGGTTGTATTGGGCTCCCCCTGCCCAAAGGGGGAAATATGGGAAAAAAAAAAATTTAACAACATTGCTGTATTGGCTCTATTTGCATTGGTGGAATGTTGTTGTGTGCCTTGTATTGTGTGTTCTGTGTTTTAAGGTCATTAACAGTGCAATTCGCCCTGATCAAGAGGACAGTATCCCCAATTGAGTGTGAAGGATGTTGAGGAGGACCCATGTGATATTTCCTTGCTCTGAGTGGTGACCTCTTAGGAGAGAACAAAAGGGAGAAATGAAGGCTGTATCAAGTGGTGGTTTGAATATTGTTTAATGAAGTTACACATTGAGTTGAAGCTGTTGAACAGTACCATTGTGTTTCCTATATAATGGGTAACCTGTGTGCTTCTAAGCAAATTCCTTTACAGAACTGGGACTGTGGAGACAACCAACTGGCTTATCTAAACAGACTTGGTGTGATTTACAATGGTTTGGAGGGGGTTGTCACTTCCCCCAAAGAAGAAATGCTGACACTTCAAGGCAACGATTCAAGGCGGGAACCTGCTCCACATATTATTTGCATATTCATATGGATGTTTATAAAAACTGGATTGAAGTATTCAGAAGGGGTCAGATGCCTGATGTGAGTCCTATGTAACTTTGTAGGCAGTTAGGGACAACGATCTGACCCAGAGCTCTGTATTAGAATTGAATTGTCAGGGGAATACATTTTTGTAACTTAAATTGATTGAGTCTAGTAATTTTTTATAGAACGCGCCTCACACTAACATGACTCATTTGCACTGAAAAAAACAGCTCTTTCCTTGTGCGCTGATACAGTTCAGCTTCTGTCAGACTAAAGGACACAACTCAGTGGAATATGAGTGTTCTTTCTGTGACAGTGGGATGTTGATGATGATGATGGTGAGTGTGTTCTGTGTGTGTGTCACGTTGGAGATGGTTCATGTTTTCAGAGATCAGACGTGTGCAGGTTTAGTGCAGCCTTATTTAAGTTGGTCACTTTATTTATTTTGGCAGTTATTATGATGAAAAGACTGAAAAGTGTTTGTCTTTTGGACACACGTGCACTCAACCTTATGTTGCAGTAACTGGGATACTGCGTACACATGCACCGCGACTCAAAAAACCCGTTCATCCCCGGGACACTGATGAGCTGTAAACACACTCACTGAGTGGTGCAGTGTCTCCAAGGAGTCAGAGCCCAAACGTGAGACTGTGAGGCAGACACAGACTGTGTTTGTGTCAGACACAACCTCGTCTCCTTACACTACACACAGCAACATACATTCAATTTGTCAATTAAAAATGAATGTGATCGACAAAATTGTTAACAATCAATTACTTGATTAGTCAACTAATCATGTCCATCCCTAATTTAAACAAAGTCAGAGTAGAGTCTGTCTCATGTTCAGAGACCTGAGCACAGGACATATGTGCTTGTACTTTGGGGTTGGAGTCAAGACCTGAGCTGCAGTGTTCTGGATGTTCTGGATGTTCTGGATGTTCTGGATGTTCTGCAGCGTCTCACAGCTCGTTGGAGAGGCCAGTGAACAGACTTTTACAGTATCTGTTCCTGCCACTGGTCGGATTCTACTTAGGACTTTTATAGTTGACCCTGTGACGTGGCTCCAAAGGTAAAAGAGTCAGGGCCCAGGAGCTATGATCTGAACTGTTTCCACCTGCACCAATCCTGTGCCAGTGCTAGTGCAGCCTCTGCAGCTCAGGGAGGGAATTTTGGAGGATCTAATCTTTCACAGGAAGTCTGTCTATAAACTACAAAACTTCAAAAAACTTCAATGTGTTCTCTATTGGTTTATGCCAACATATGTCAAACATTTGTAACAGAATTAAAGTGTTTCTACTTTGTCTTTTTATACAGGCAAAAAATGGGCTTCAGTTGTTGTGTGAAATGTGTAATTTTTTTTGATAAATGTCACACAGGGAATTCCAGAGGCTTTTGAGCAGCTTTTCTATGAGTTTACAAAGACTTAGAACAGCAGAGACTGATCTCCATCTAAGCACCGGAAGCTCCAAATCACTTGAAACCTTCATGAATATTTAGTTTGGCACTGTTACCACACACTCAGGAGAAGAGTCAGAAACACACCAGCCACGTCTCAGGTGTGAGGGGATTTCTTCGAGTCCATTATACTTGTGTGTCATGTGAAATGTGTGCACACAGCTGACAGGACGCACCAGACTGCTCCAGTATTTGAGTTTATAATCTGTCTGCTGGTGGTGTGACGGTCATGTCTACAGGTCAAGCTTCTGGTTCAGCTGTGAGTCTAGTGCCTTTGTAAAACTGTGAAAGTGCTGCTACATGCTGCACCTTTAAGAGAAATGTTACAGCCACGCAGTGTTGGGGAGTAACAGATTACATGTACATGTACATGTACCGGAGTTACGTAATCAGAGTACAAATTATGAGTAACTGTATTCAGTTACAGTTACTGTTTCAGTGAGTGGTAATTGGATTACACGGCTGTATTTTCTTGTTTTCACATTTTGGGCTATATCCCTTTTGAATTTTTTTTTTCCCGGTAATTCCACTCATTCCCGGAAACTAAACCAGGTCTAAACTAGATCTCAACCAGGTCTAAACCATGTCTATAACCAGAACTAAAATAGGACTAAACCAGGACTAAAAGCAGTTCTAAACTAGTAAATAAGACTTTATTTATATAACGCTTTTCACAAACATTTTCTGTCCCCAAAGACGCTTTACAGAGCATTATTCAGCATTATTCATTCACTCTATACCTGGTGATGGTAAACTACTGTTGTAGTCACAGCTGCCCTGGGGCACACTGACAGAAGCGCAGCTGCCATGCCAATCGGCGCCATCAGTCCCTCCGACCACCACCATCACTCACACACACACCACTTTCATACTAGGCAATGTGGGTGAAGTGTCTTGCCTAAGGACACACAATGAAGGAATTGATTGTTTTTAATTGACCTTGACTATCAACTGTTCATGGACCTGGAGCATGTTTTGGGTTGATGGGGGAAACCGGAGCACCCGGAGGAAACCCATCCAGACACAGGGAGAAACATGCAAACTCCACACAGAAAGGCTCGGGCGACCCGGGGATCGAACCCAGAACCTTCTTGCTGTGAGGCACTCAGCCACCGTGCTGTCGGTAAATCTAAACTAGATCTAAACCAGGTCTAAACCAGGTATAAAACCGGTCTAAAACTAAACCACGACTAAACCAGGACTAAACCAGGACTAAAACAGGACTAAAAGCAGTTCTAAACTAGATCTAAACTAGATCTAAACTAGATCTCAACCAGGTCTAAACCATGTTTAAAACCAGGTCTAAAACCAGATCTAAACCAGGTCTATAACCAGGACTAAAACAGGACTAAAACAGGACTATACCAGGTCTATAACCAGGACTAAAACAGGACTAAACCAGGACTAAAACAGGATTAAAACAGGACTATACCAGGACTAAAACAGGACTAAAAGCAGGTCTAAACTAGATCTAAACCAGGTCTAAAACCACAACTAAACCAGGACTAAAACCAGGTCTAAACCAGGTCTATAACCAGGACTAAAACAGGACTAAATCAGGACTAAAAAAGGACTAAACCAGGACTAAAAGCACGTCTAAACTAGATGTAAACCAGGTCTAAAACCAGTCTAAAACCAGGACTAAACCAGGAGTAAACCAGGACTAAAACCAGGACTAAAACAGGATTAAACCAGGACTAAAACCAGGACTAAAACAGGACTAAAAGCAGTTCTAAACTAGATCTAAACCAGGTCTAAAATCAGTCTAAAACCACGACTAAAACAGGATTAAACCAGGACTAAAACAGGATTAAAACAGGACTAAAACAGGACTAAAAGCAGTTCTAAACTAGATCTAAACTAGATCTCAACCAGGTCTAAACCATGTCTAAAACCAGGACTAAAACCAGGTCTAAACCAGGTCTATAACCAGGCCTAAAACAGGACTAAATCATGCTGCATGGACGTGTCTCCTCGTCTTCTATCAGTAATATTTTTAATTTGGTTCAGTAAAATCTGGACTTTTTATTTTCTTTTATCAGACAAAACATCTTATGTGAAGATTTCCTCGTCTTTGTTTCTCTACAGCAAATCAAGTAATCCAAAGTATTCAGATTACATTACTCACTTTAAGTAATTTAATGGATTACGTTACAAACTACATTTTGGTGTATGTAATCTGTAATCTGTAGGGGAATCCATTTTAAAAGTAAACTTCCCAACACTGCAGCCACGTCATCGTCACTTTGGTGAGCTCCCAGATGTCAGTGTTTGTCTGTTATAATGCAGCTTTGTGATTTTAGGCTTCAGGAAATCGTCTGAAATGAGCTCCATGAAAACGAGAGACTGAAATCAAACAGCGCAGTCGATTTACAAAAATACAGTGAGCTAAAGTGAAAAATGGCAGAGCACGTTGTTCATTGCTTTGGACTCCCGCAATAATCAATCCCACTTGAATCTCGTCTCTGGGGTCGGGTAAAGGTCACTTCAAAAATGATTAGTGTTGAGCTGTAAATGTTTCTGCCACTTCTCACCTCTCAGGAACCTCTCTCCTTTATGCCCTCTGGAGGACGTTAGAGGGACTGTGTTTGATTTCTTTTTGACCTCTTTTTGCTTTTTTTTTTTTTTTCGTTCCAAAATGTTTCTCAGTATGGTTTAAAACTCATTATGCACGTTATACTACGACTACTGAACAACCCTCAGTTCATCTAAAGGCCAAATGTCTCCACTGCATCTAAACATAACAACTCTGGGGTGCTCAAATTGCAAAAATGAATTTGACAACAATAACATGACTTTTTTACGTTTCTCTGTCCAGCATGTTTAAATCTTACAAAGGTCACTTGATTGTGGCCAATGTTAGACCTGTATGTTTTAATCAGGTTGAGAAAACATGACTTTATTCTAATCTGTGGTGAGGCTCCTCCCTCTGGAATTCTCCTCCCCAAAACTTTTGGAGGGAAAATTCAAATGTAACAGGACACAGGACAGAGACAGGAGCAGGAGGATTATGAGAACTGATCTGGAGGTGAGACTTTTTAAAGATTTTATTATGTGCTTCTCTGGACTAGAATGTCGTCATTGTTAAAACATGTTTGTGTTTTTTTATTTGAAATTAGAGTTAATGTAAGGACTGTTTCCATGAGACAAATTGTTTTTAACTGTCCATCTACAAGAGTGTGACAGTTGTACTAAGATGTGAATGTGTTGCTTCCAGAGTCGTCTACAAACACAGAGTGACGTCCAGAGCTCTGCTGGAGCTGTGGGGAAGTTCATGAATGTTACAGTTGATGTTTCAGAAAAAAGGAAGATGTTTGAGAACCAACAAAACACAGACCACAGATGAACAAAGTAAGTAAAATGATTTTAAACAAATTTTTCAAAATGAACTTCCTATTGAAACAGTGATCGTGTTTCTACAGGGTGATGTGGCACTAGGAGACTTTATACCAGATGCCCTCCCTGTTACTGCATTTAGAGGAAGAAAAGCAGCACATGGTGAGTTTTGTTTCTGCAGATACACTTCTAATGTTCTTGTGATTCTGTTCTGGTCCATTATTGTAGTAATAATTGCTATAAGTGTATTTAAACATGTACAACAGAGTAGATCATCAGAATGTGATCATCATGTGTTATTCTGTGTCCACAGGCAGAGACCAGAGCTTCTTCACTGGAATAAATCTTCACACTGTCCAGCTCCAAACTGTGTGTCTCTGTCCCAGTGCTCTCTTTGTGTTTGATTCTGTTTAACCCTCTCAGGCTCAAATTAATTTTTAGTATCAGGAAAAATCTGATATTTGGGGAAAATTATAATATGGGGTAGTAATATACAATTCTGACTTTTTTATCCTTTGTAAACAAAAAAAGTATTTTGCACTTCTGGCAGGCCGTTTGTGTGTAGCCGTTCTTGCACAGTCTGCATTGCCCACGTTTATCAGCATGGATGGGAGAAAAGGCTCCTGAGTAAAAAAAAGCTCATAAAATATGGATGTGGAGTAAGTAGGTCATTGGAATTTAGCTGTTGCAAATCTGCAACACCTGCCTGGAGAGGGTTAAGACAATACAGATCTGTGGAAAACTAAAGACTGTTTTTGTATTCTTTTACAGAATTAGATCAATTAAATTAAATTATACATACTTATACATTTCACGATAAGGTAACATAAGATAAATCTGCATATTCAGCAGGATTTGATCAAATTTCATCAACATGAAAAAGTGACGTTTATGTTCTGAGAAAAATATGTGTAGAGGGGATGGAAATAAGTTTCAAAGCCTAAACATAATTTTATTGCATGCAACCACTTTCCATAACTTTTTACGCAAATCCAGCAACCTTTTTTTTTCAGTGAATGTGTATGTGCGGAATAAAGAGAGATGTCCTGTGTAGCGGCGCATTAGCACACAGGCCCCGGGGCCCTGGGGTCCGCTGCAGCATGAGGCCGACCTCTGTGTGAATGAAGCTCACAAAAGGAGGAAGAGGAAGAGGACAGTCGCTTCACATGATCAACGGACACGGTGCCAAAGACGTCACCAGTGCACAGGACATGGACTCATCTACAGTCACATGATCATGATGTCAAATAAAACACCAGGAGGTTTACACACTCAACTCCGACTTTAAACAGGACTCGGAGGAGCTGGTACCTGTCGACACTCTCTGGATTATTCATAACGTCTGTTACAGGAGCATTACAGGGGATAAATGGATGATGAGCATTAACATTGAACACTGTGTCTACTAGATTTTTGTGAACTTAATCATTTTCCTTCCTGGTACAGGCCGCAGATGTGACATATGTAGAGGTAATTCCATAACTTCAATAGCAACCACAAATCGAACATGATTAGACTAATAAAAATGTTTTCCCTTTTTTTTTTTTTGGATCATTTGCAGCAAACAAAAACAAAACATAAACCTCGACTACATGGGCCATGACAGGAAGAGTCCGAGCTGAAACAAAAGGCACCAAACGCATGCACAACAAATCTGCATGCACAACTCCACTCACTGTACATATACCAGACAAAATATAAAGTAAACAAACAAAACTCAATGCACAATATAAAACTAATAATAAAAAAATAATAAGAAGAACAAGGAGGAAAGAAATTTCTGGTAGAGATTTTGGTTTGTGAAATATAAATATTTTAAACAAATATAAATATTTTAAACAGAGTATATACTGTTATGTTTTGGAAAATATGGAGCTCTGGAGTTGATGAACACCTTTTGTTTTATTAAATGAGGGTTTAAATTGACAGAAAGATGTGTTTCTCATGTGTAAGTTGTGACATGCTGGAGGGATTCTGTTTTAGAAATAGCACTTCCCTGGTGAGAGAATCACTCTTGTGGCCACTGGAGCTGGAGTCTGTAGACAGTGTTGGGAAGGTTACTTTTAAAATGTATTCCCCTACAGATTACAGATTACATACACCAAAATGTAGTTTGTAACGTAATCCATTAAATTACTTAAAGTGAGTAACGTAATCTGAATACTTTGGATTACTTGATTTGCTGTAGAGAAGCAAAGACGAGGATACTTAACTGTATTAAAGATGCTATTGATAGAAGAGAAGGAGACACGTCCACGCAGCATGATTTAGTCCTGTTAAATCCTGTTTTAGTCCTGGTTTAGACCTGGTTTAGATCTAGTTTAGACCTGGTTTTAGTCCTAATTTAGTCCTGGTTTTAGACTTGGTTTAGATCTAGTTTAGACCTGGTTTAGTTTCCAGCAATGAGTTGAATTACCGTAAAAAAAAAAAAAAATCCATCAATCAATCAATAAATAAATAATGTGAAAACAGGAAAATACCACAGTGTAATCTATTTATTTCAACAAAGTAACTGTAATCCAATTACCACTCATTGAAACAGTAACTGTAACTGAATACAGTTACTCATAATTTGTACTCTGATTATGTAACTCCAGTACATGTAATCTGTTACTCCCCAACACTGCCTGTAGAGAGCAGATGAAAGCTGTGCTGAGCTGTAGCAGCTGTTCACATGTGGAGCATGGGCCAGTCCCCATGTGCACCCACCCCCTCATCCGTCATGTCCATGCTCTGAGGGCACAGGGGACCCCCCTGGCCCCAGGCTCCTGGGACACACTGCACACAGACAACAACCACATGATCCCTCTGTAAAAAGAAAAAAAGAACATCAAATGACTTGTACTGGAGGTGTTTTGTTTGTCTAAGATTTAGTGCTGCTTTGATGTGCACTTTTGTAGTTTTGATTATGTATTTTTGGTAAAAAAGATAGAACTTTGTTTTTGTCAGTTACAGTTCAGTTCAATTACACAAAATGGGGCCCATGTGTGAAGGAGGGAGATGACAGAGTCTCACTTCACTAAGGCCTGGGTCCGGGCTGCTCCTGGTCTTCTGCTCTGCTCCTGGTTCTGTCCACGTCTGTGTTGGACATGCTGCTCTGGTCCATGTCCTGGAGACTCTGCACAGCCACTGACAACATGGAGATGTTATTGTTTTGCTTGGACAATGGGCCCATGTGTGTTTATCATCCCCTAGAGCTACAAGGTTCTATCTGTGTTCTGTGTACCTTCTGAGATATTTAGGTTTAAAATTCTGACCTCTTGTAGCCTGATTCATCAGCCGACCTCACAGCATTAGGACTTGTTCGCTCGACAGTAGGCAGGTACTTTTTTTAATTTAAACAATCGCTGCTATTTGGTCATGTCCAAGTAACTGCCTGCATGACAGCAAAGAAAGCAGAGAGTGAACATGTCAACGATCACTGTCGTTTCTGTGAGATGAACTTGTGAATTAAAGGTAAAATAAAAATGTGAAGTTTGTATTTGACAAAGGAAGTCCAAAGGAGGATAGTGTATTTTAATAGATCCGTGGTCTGCTGTCGCAACTCAGGTTGGTTCAGCTCTTCGGTCGGTTCAGTCTACATCTTCCAGGGTTCTTGTAAACCATCTGTATTCTGATTCCTGAGCTAGTCACTGGAGAGAAATTAAATGAAGCGGAGGCACCAGGTGGCACCAGCCTGGCTAGTCCTCTTGTACTGCAGAAATAAAAGAAGGCTACTGTGAGGGAGCTATAGGCGAGTTTCATAGTTGACAAAAGCGCGCGTTGCATGCTGGGAATTATTTTGGTTGGCGGCAAGAAACACTATGGCTACATTCAGACTGCAGGGCTTAACGCTCAATTCCGATTTTTTTGTGAAACCCGATGTTTTTGTGAGGTCGTTCACATTTCCAATTAAATGTGACTTGTATGTGACTCCAGTGTGAACATTAAACAGCCCAAAAGTGTCCCACATGTGACACTGGAGACACGACAACGTCAACCACAGTGAGCGTCTCTGTGTTTACAGAAGTTGTCCAAACATGGACGCAGCATTGAGCACCTGGAGATTTTAAAGTTCCTCTTGTACCGGAGTCAGAACATGAACAACTGACTTGTTTTAAAGAGGAGATTGAGAAGGAGAAGGACGAGGTTTTTAGCCGTGGCGTCTTGTGGGACAGCGGCAGTGACGTCCGTTGAAAGGAACATGTGGATGTGGAGACGGAGCCAAGAGTGGTGAGTGGTGATGTGCTTCACTTCAGTGACACAGAGTTCATTAACAATTTTCGCCTACTTCAGCGCAGAATAGTGACGTTTGTGTCTTGTTGATAACGTGTAGGTGGATGAATGCGCTTTGGCCGTTCAGACTGAAGTCACATGTCAAAAGATCAGATATGTATCAGTTTCAGGAGCACATATCCAAGTGGCCTCGGTCGCACTTGAAAAAATCAGATCTGTGTGGTTCAGACTGTCATTAAAAGATCAGATACAGGAACATAGAAGCCAAAAAATCAGATTTGGGTCACTTGAGGCTGCAGTCTGAACACAGCCTAATTCAACATGATGGACGGAGTGAGAAAGCACGTAAAGGGTATTGATCCCGGTTATTTATCCACTCTAACGGCAGAGGACCAAAGCGCCAAATCACCCTTTTCAACCTCTACAAAAGGTGGACGAAACCAAATTTCTGGTCAAAATCGTCCAACTACCTGGACAAATATTCACTTCGGCGATATCCACAATGACTTGGTGGAACTTGTTGGAGTCCATGGTTTGCTCGGATCTTCTACATTTGCTCTGCGAATGTTTGAAAGCCGTTTAATTCAACGTTAGTGGTTCTTTTCACTCAGAATACGAAAAAGACATTTTCCTTCTTCCGTGCTTCTATTTGTGCATCCGATAATGCAGCAGGAATTTACCATTATCGGGGATAAATACGCGAGGTTACGCACTGTGTTTGACGCTATCATGTTTCTTGCCTCTGACCAAAATATTTCCCAGCATGCAACGCGGGCTTTTAATAACAATGACGTCAGCTGAAACTCGCCTGTTGGATATTCATTTCTTGATCTTACATTACATGCAAACACGTCCTTGAAGTTGAGGTGGCAGACCCTCCACCAGAAAAGTCACATAGTGTTCCTTTAACGTTGGGTTTGATGTGAGCTCCTGGACGGTTCTGTATAGAGGCCACAGTCCCGTCTCATGTCCCTGCTCATCTCCTCCTCACTCACGCCCAGTTGAACTCACTAAAGCATTCAGCCGGAGCAGCCACGCATGAGCACACGCACACCACACACTCTTATTCTGCATATTTCAATACACACTTCACACACGGAGAGGAGACGCCAACACGACTAACAGAGATAAACACGGGACACGGAGCTCGATAAACTGCTGCTACTCCTGAATACATTTAGAACTCTGTAGTGCTTACAGTTAGCGTCACACCTGCATGGAATTGATCAATAAAACAAGTTCCTCCTCGACAGAAGCAGAGCAAGACTGAAGTGCTCGAGACTAGAACGGACAACACAATCGCCGTGTGTCGAGGGTTCATGTCTCAGGGTGATTTTGACCACACTGCTTTACTTTTCAACTCACTGAAATGACCAAAATTGCCGCTTTTATTTTAGATTTTTTAATTTTACCTTTGATCCAGCTGAGATTGCCACAGAAAGTCTCTAATATCTGCAAGTGAACTGAAGAGTGGAGCAGTTTGAGACTTGATGATGATCCAAATCATTCTATTGAAGATATGTGGAGTTTAAAAACACAGTGGAGCGCTTCCTGTTTTGCCACGAGATCAGAAATAATAATACATCAGACTTTTATAGCACTTTTTTGGACACTCAGACGCATTAAAACTAATTATAGCCACACTGTATGCAGCAAAAAGTGTTAAAATTGACTCTCACAGAATCAATTTGAACATTTTCTCAGAGTTTATATGAGTTCAATCTGTTCTAGAGTTAATTTAATATTTTTGGAAATGTTCATTAAGTAACACCGACCAAAGTTAAATTAAATAATGTTTAATTAACAGGGGTGTAAAAGGTAAATTAACAAAACAGACTAAAATATACAGAAAATAACCTAAACTAAGAAACAAAACAACAGACAATGAGTTTTGTGCCACAGAAGGGGTCACACCATAACAAGTGGTAAAACTAAGGGACACACACGAAACCAAAACACAAGTTCCCCAAATTAAACCACATAAGCCCACAAACAGAATCGAGTGACCAAATCAAAAAAAGGCACAAAACAGAACTACACACACTAACACAAAACGGCAGACTGGCCACCAAGACCAGCAGCCCCGAATAGGTGCTGGTCATCTCTTTAAGTAGGGGGCGGTGGCTGCAGGTCAGGTGGGTGTAGACATGCCCCACCAATCACGAGTCAGGGCTCCTGCAGCAGGAATCGAAGTGTTCCACCAAAATAATTTAAAGGACACAAAATAAATTACAAATTAGGGCCTGGGGCTGTAACACCCCAACTCAAACTCCCATTTAACTAACAAATAGTTTAAATAACACTTTTTGTGTTAAAGACAATTCAGGAAAACAGGTGAGTTTTTAGTTGTAATTTGAAGTGCTGCAGTGAGTCTGAGTTCCGGAGGGATTGTGGGAGTGAGTTCCAGAGGCTCGGTTCACCAAGATCCGGTGCTTTGTCCTGATGAGGGGAGTGAGGAAAACAGTGGAAAATAGAAATAGTGCCGCTTTAAGTCATAATAAAGCAATAATAAAAGGCAAGACATTTTTCTTTCAATTTTATTTATTAAACTTTAAAGTTGAGAAACAAAAAATCAAACTTGCATTGTTCACATTTGATTTGTGATAATGTGTCCCCTCCCCTCCTCACAGGCTCACAGGGGAACAACCTGCTCCACAGAACCAGACCTCATCCTCCTGAGAGACCCGACTGTTTCACTGCAGCACTAGGCCTGGACATAGACTGGCTGTACAAATGGACATAACAAACCCACCAGCCGCTGCGTTCCAAATACAGAATATTATAATACAAAATTCATTGAAAAAGCGTCGCAAATGCTTCTGTCAGACTCATCGTTCTAACCTTAAAATGTTCAATTTAACCAGGTCTACATGGTCCTGATGTTTTTGTTTCTCTGTTTTGTCTGTAAGAAATGCACGTTAATAACAGACCAATGAGGTGCCTTTTTTGTCCCAAGTCATTCCTGCTAGAGGAGAAGAAGGGCCTTTACTTCCAATCACTTCACTTCTGATTGGCTCCAAATATGGAACTTATGAAACTTACTTATAACTGCCAACCTCACTGAGCATCCACCATCTCACATCTGAGTCTAACCAAAGCTATTCATCTAACTAAAGCACATCAACTCAATATTTTATCAGGCGCCTCCAGAAAGCAGGTCTGTGCCAGTCTGTCCTGACCTTTTACTGGTGTGTGGTGGAGAGCGTCCTCACCTCCAACATGACTGTGAGGTTCAGCAGCACCACCAACATCAGCAGGAGCAGGAAAAAAAGCCTCCAGCATCATGGAGGACTCTACCCAACCAGCACATGGACTTTTACAGCTCTCCCATCAGACACTGCATTGTATTATTTATTTCTGTGAATCAGGGAGTGCAGATGGAAACTAGCTGCTAGAACCTGGTGCGGAACATCTCTGTTGTTTGTTGTTTTATGAGCTTAATGTCTCTGTACTCTGTCTCTTCAAATAAAGACTAAACTAAACAGAAGACTGCGCCATCTACAGACCAAGACCGCCAGACTTCAGAACAGCTTTTACCCTGAAGCCGTCAGGAGGATTATCTCTGTCATGCAGCCCTGACACTAATGCACCAACAAAATTACACCAACTCAGAAAGCTCTTTAGAAAATAGCAGCGAGTGGTGGTGGTTTTTAAGACTGCATCTAAGGTAAAATATTTTCTATAGGCTTTATTCACATTCTGTCACAAACCAAGAAGACGTCTGGAAATTATTTTCTACTATGTGTTGTTGTTTCTTTTATACTGTTGAGTACAGTGTTTTGTTTCAAGGGTTTAGGTTTGCATAACCCACATTGACCCAAGAACTCACCCCCATCTGTATTCATTAATATTGACCAATAGAATGCCGTGATGTCATCTGAAACCCAGAAATATAACAGGAATGTAACAATAATCGAAATATTGTGATATCGTTTCATCAAAAGTCTCACAATAACATCGTGGACCGTCACAATATATCGAATTACAAGTTTCTACAAGTTTCTTCGTCTTTCATTGTTATGGTGCAACATGAGTGAAAAAAACAGAGGGAGCTACATAGACCAGACATGTCAAACTCAGGCCCAGGGGCCAAATCTGGGCCATGATATAATTATATTTGGCCCGCAAGATAATATCAGGTATGTATTAGAGCTTCCCACTGGCTACAGATAGACTATAGAGACTTTTTTTTTTTTTTACATTTTATTATTATTTTATATTCTGCTTGTTCTGGATTCAATGTTTAAGCTAAATTATTATTAAACATTTATTTTAATAAGAAAACACTTAATATTACATATCTTAGTCACAGTTTTTAATTTTGGCCTCTGTGAATATGAGTTTGACACTCCTGACAGTTTCAGTGCAAACTACATGAAGCGTAACTGTTATTAGTTGGATTATGACATAATCAAAATCTTGTCAAGGCATTTAAAGAGGAAAAAGTATTCGCAATTCTGTATATTTGCAATACTGTTCTGCCTCTACAAAAAATAAAATAAAATAAAATCACAATAAATATCGAAATATCATGAGTTATATATCATGAAATATGATATATATTGAGAAATTTAAATATCATTGCATCCCCAAAATATAAGACAGTGTCCACCAGCATCTGATCAGAACTGAAGAAGCAGCTTGGATGATCTGCGAAACATCTTTGATCAAAAACTTGTGTCCAGTTGACAGAGTTGAATTTCTCCTTTGCGATGGATCCTACCTGGACGACTGAGGGATTACACAAATATTATTACTATTACTGCTACTATTGATTTCCAAATACAAAGGTCCTTCACTTGTCTCGGGACAGCAGGTAGCCCAGCATGAGCAGCAGCAGCACCAGCACAGACACGTACAGGTACAGAGAGTGGATCCTCATGAGTCTGTAGCGAGACCAGGGGCCGAGGTCCGTGCCCGCCTCCACCCGCCCGCCCTGGCATATGTCCACGCCCCCGCTGTACATGTCCTCCTGCAGGATGAACATGTCCCACTGGGGCAGGGGCGTGGTCTGCCGGCACAGGGGGCACCTCAGCCTGCTGGGGTCCCGGGACAGGCGCTGGACGGCCTGCAGGCACCGCTGGCACACCGGGTGGTTACAGTGCAGGATGGCGGCAGCGTGGTCTCCCTGTGGGGTAAAAGGGCATTTGTATTAAAAGTGCGTATTATCCTTAAATGGGCTCACACTCAATATGATATTGGTGGGTTTTTTTTTTTTTTTTTTTGTTTTTTTTAAATATATATTTATTCATTTTATTAGAGATGTTAAGTGTCCATTTAGCTATTTACACGAGTATAAGCACATCCATATATATCACACATTATATACACACATATATACACACATATCTATCTATCTATCTATCTATCTATCTATATATATATATATATATATATATATATATATATATATATATATATATATATATACACACCCATCTACACATACATATATACACATATGCCTACATATACATACACACATCCATATATACATATATATATACATACATTCTCTATGTTAATTTACGTTATATGTTCATAAAAATACCCCTTATGTATATACGTGTGTGGACGCATGCCTGCATGCACCCACCCACATACGCACATGCATGCGCACACCCACGCACACACATATACACATATACACACATTTAAATCCATGCACATATACATATAGGCATATATCCATACATATATTTCACTACATCTCTTTTACACTTCATGTTATAAAGCCTAATATTATCTATCTATCTGTCTATCCATCTATCTATATATCTATCTATCTATATCTATATATATCTATCTGTATGTATGTATGTATGTATATAAATACAACACACACACACACACACACACACACATATATATATATATATATATATATATATATATATATATATACACACATACATACACACACACACACACACACATATATATATATATATATATATATATATATATATATATATATATATATATATATATATATATATATATATATATATATATATATATATATATACACATACATACATACATACATACATATATACATACATATTTTTTTCCCTTTAATCCCTTCCCCTGATTAATTAATGACCCCCTCACCAAACTAAATAAATAAAAATAGCATTACTTATGAATTAATAAACACACATACACATTCATACATATTCACTCGCTCACATACACCCATACACACACCAAAGGAAGCATACACATTATCTTGTTTTTGTATTACTGGTGCTCATAACTCCGCAAATTCCTTCATTTTAAATCGCAGTCTTGCTGTTACTCTTTCCATTTCCATCACATCTTTAACCCTTTCCCACCAGTTTTCTTTAGTAGGAGGTTGTGGTTTTAGCCAGGACACAGTTATCTTTTTTTTTTTTTTTTTGCTATTGTACTTAATATTAAAATAATTTTCCTATTTTTTGAAGACATAGTGGTTGGTACAATACTCAATATAAATAACTGAAGATATTGGTGTTTTGTGCGTTCTAGATCTATATTTATATCTATTTAACACTCAAAGGTGCATCTGGGTTGTCTAATGCAATTGTGAAGTCCTTAATAAACATAAATCAAAAGTTTTCAACACTTGTCTGTAAAAAAAATATAAACTACATGCATAAAAACAGACAAGACACACTAGTAACACACAGATAAGAAATATTTGGCATTATTACATTTTCAGATAGGACATTT
Source organism: Boleophthalmus pectinirostris (assembly GCF_026225935.1). Lineage (NCBI taxonomy): Eukaryota > Metazoa > Chordata > Actinopteri > Gobiiformes > Gobiidae > Boleophthalmus > Boleophthalmus pectinirostris. Next base: position 42,739,741 of record NW_026571133.1, on the reverse strand, counting down.
TTGGTTGGAAGTACAGTGTGTGGGACAGAATTTTCAGTCTTGGTCCTGCCCACAAATCCCGCGAGATGTGGACGTTCGCTTTCTTAAACTCTATCAAACACGGAGTAGCTGAAAGGAATTGTCTAAAATGTGCTCGAAATTAAACCACGTCCACAAATTTTGGCTGCTTAAAATGTTTTTATTAATGCCAAATAAAATATCCAGCACAAATGATGTATGATAGGCATACATGAATCATTTTTATATTTTACTTTATACTTTAGTTTGTGGGACTGCAGTTTATCATCCCACCCGCCTGTCTACGTCCGCAATGAGCTTTCAAAATGTGTCCCAAAATGTGTCCCAAAATGTGTTCTGTTTTGCGTCAGGACTGCGGGAGTGCAAGCATACAGTAGTTGTAATTTACTTACTTACTAAATTTGTTGCTATTTGTGTCTAATTTTAAATCAGCTGGTAAACAGTTCCACAGTCTGGTCCCTTTGGCAAAAAAAAAAAAGAACTGACCAAGAGTTTATCCTGTACATTGGGACAACACAGTTACCATTAGTAACACCTTTTGTGTTTTGTGTTAGCTCTGTGTGTACAGTTTATAAGAAAATTCTGAATTCAGTGGTATATCAGAGTTAAGACACTTAAAACTGGTAAAATTTTCAACGTCAAATAGGATGTTTCTTTAAAATTTCACAGGGTCAATTTGTGAACAGAGAAGTTTTCAGTGTGGTTATATATATTATATATATATATATATGTTTTCTTGTGTGTTTATTGCGATATTTTGTGGAGGCAAACAAAACTGTGAATATGACACTTTTCTCCATCCAAATCCAAATAATTACAATTTGAAAACATGTTATTTCATGTAGATTGGACTGAAACAGAGCAAAGGATCATGGTCTATGTAGTTCTCTGTCTTTAGCTGTTGCTGCACCATAACAATGAATTTAAGCAGAAAAACATGTAATTGGATATATTGTGACGGCTCACGATGTTATTGTGAGACTTTTGATGATATGATATCATGGTATTTCGGTTACTGTTACATCTCCTACTGTCTGGCAAAAAAAAAACCAAAAAAAAGAAGAAGAAACAGAGGCGTAATGGAAAAAGAAGAAGAGAACAAGAAAGGAGAGGATAAAGGAGAAGAGGATGAAAAAAAGAAGGGAAAAGGGAAAAATTTGAACCTCACTCAATTATTATCGCCATTCTCTCTAATATCACAATATCACAATATAAAAAAAAAAAAAAATAATAAAAATCAAAAAGGTACTGTATGTGATTTTTACTGTCTTTAAAACATGAAAAACACAACAAGACAGAACAACATACTCTCCTAGCATCTCAACTGCTCACCATAGTGAGTTTATACACACCTTCACAACTTTCAGAGGCTCCCACAGAAATGTAAACAACAACTAGCATGCATAACAGCGCACTTCCTTTATAATGCAGACAGCACACAGCAGTCTCATTTTGACCCCAAGAGCTGTTTTAAAATATATCTGTACTGAGCCAAATTGTACTTTATTACATGAAAACAAAAATCTGAATGTCCTCTTGTGATTGTAATTTCAATTTGAACAGTTAAAATAGTCCAAAATTAAATGTCCATTACAAATTCTCTCTTATGTATAAAACTACATGAAATATTCTTGTATATTAATATTATAAATCATGAGATACTTGTATTTCAGTTGTCTGTCAAATGTTTAAAATGCGCACCAAAATGCACTTATTGCATTCAATAAATGAGGTATATATATGGAATTATGTAGTAAAAGGAACAAAGTTAAACTACTTTTTTAAATATTGTATTCCTAATCCTCAAAGTATCCGTACTTCGCTGTGAAAGGTTCTTTACTACATAATTCCACACCTCTTGCTTCATAAATGTGATGTCTTTGTACACAAAGTGTGCCCATGGTGTGTGACTTTTGACCGGAGACATCTCAGTCCAGGAGCTGAACTTTATCTAAAGTATCTTATATAAGGATAAGTATGTAGTTTGTATTTAAATTAGTTCTGATTAGGTATGTAACAATAACCGAAATATCGTGATATCGTATCGTCAAAGTTCTCGTAATAATATCGCGGACCATATATTGAATTACAAGTCTCTTTGCTTAAATGAAGAGTTATGATGCACCAATAACTAAAAAAAACAAAAAGACAGAGGGAACAACATAGACCAGGATCATTTGCTCCATTTCAGTGCAGACTACAAGAAGAAATAACAGTTCTAACACTTTTAAGTTTTAGTCCTAGTCTTGTCAAGGCATTTTAAGAGAAAAAAGAGACATATTAGCCTCCACAAAATATCGCAACAAATATCGTAACGTGATATTTTGTATATCCTGAAAATATCGCTACATCCCTAATCGTGAGCTTTCCCACAATATCACAATAAATATTGTACCGTGAGGTTCATACCGTGATGATATCGTATCGTGAGACTTGAATATCGTTACACCCCTAGTTCTGATACACACCAAAATATGAAAATAATGTTTTCATAATTTTGCAATTGAAGCTTTTTCTTGTATTTTTGTGCGTGGACATGAGCGCTCATTTCACACATTTATCACAATCACAATGTCTTTACACACTCTTGCTCCACTGCTGTTGTTGTTGTACACAGTTTAGTTTAGTCCATACCTGTTTCTGGAAAGGCTCGGTGCACACAGGACACTCATCGCTGGTCTCCCGGGGGACGTCTCCATGCGTCCCCTCCGTCCCCTCCGTCCCCGGTGTGTCTGTGGAGGCGGGCGTCTGTAGGGACACACTTTGGGCGCATGTGTGGAGCAGGGGGGAGATGACAGAGCCACACTTCACCGAGGCCTGGGTCCCGGGCTGCTCCTCCTGGTCCCCCGGGCTGCTGCCGCTGGCCCTGTCCACGTCCGAGTCGGAGAGGCCGCTCTGGTCCATGTCCTGGAGGCGTGAGCTCCTCTGCGACACTACACTCTCCTGATGGAAGGAGTTTAACTAAGACCTGCACTGATAAGATTAGCTCAGTCACAAGATGGAGGTTTGACTGCTGTGTGACATTCAGGTCCCAAAACAACAACTGCTGTTTATTTAAAGGTGAAATGTGTTACTTTTCTGAGAGTTCAATGCCCGCTTCTTTTCTTTATGATGTTATTGCTTAGACTGGGATATTCCACAGTTTGGGATTAAATGAGTCAGAAGATTTAGGGTTTAAACTGCGTAAACATTACTCAGCTGTGTCTCCGTGAGGTAAACATGTTCAGATCAAACACAGCCCCTTCCAGGAGTGACGCACACAGCCTGCTGCTGATATGAACGCTCTGTTGCATTCATTTTCATGACACAGCAAAATTAGAAAAGGAATTCTGATGTTTGCAGATAGTGCACACAAATGGCTGTTGCTCCAGTTTAAAGTGCACTCGTGTTTGCGTAAAATGAAATAATGAAGCTGTGACCTGCTATATATTTGGTGCTGCTCATTTCAGCACAAAAAAGTTTTCTAAAGAGGCTCTGGGGTTACTCAGGGTGGTTGAGTATTATTATTATTATTATTATTATTATTATTATTAATTAATAATAATAATAATAATAATAATAATAATAATAATAATAATAATAATAATGATGATGCATCAGTTTTATAAAGCGCTTTTTTGGATACTCTAAGACGCTTTACAGAGCAGACTAACGGAAGGGGGCTGCCAATCTGTGGCATCGGCCCCTCTGACCACCACCATCTCTGACACACACCACTTTCATACTAGGCAATGTGGGTAAAGTGCCTTGCCTAAGAACACAGTGACAGTTTTGTGACTGGCGCCCCCTGTGGGACCTGACATACATGAACATTCACACAGACAGCAGCTCCCTCTTTTCTGCATCACTCGAGGAAAAACTAAAACTTAAAACACAACACTACCCACTGCCTCAGCAAAAGCGACTACAACAAAAGTGGAACATTCTTCAATTTTCAGGATCTCGTCAGAATAACAAGCACAATCAGAGATATCAACCTGATCCCCCGTGAGGCGTCGGTGGGTCAGTTCATCACCACAGAAGCAGTTTATGAGGAGCCCAGCCCATATTACATGATCATTATATCCACAATACAATGTGTATGCACTTTTTTTTACTGTGTTTACTAATGTGTAACCAGTGTTGGGGAGTAACAGATTACATGTACCACCGTTACGTAATCAGAGTACAAATTATGAGTAACTCTATTCCGTAACAGTTACTGTTTCAATGAGTGGTAATTGGATTACAGTTACTTTGCTGAAATAAGTGGATTACAAGGCGGTATTTTCCTGTTTTCACATTTTGTGCTACATCCCATTTATTTATTTTTTTATTTCGGTAATTTCACTCACTTCATTGCCTGAAGCCCAAACAGAACGCGCGCAATAAGAGCGATGTAAACGTCATGTTAAAGTTGGCGGTCAGTCACAGTGGAAGCAGCAGTGCATTGGTAAAAACGCATTTGTGTCTTGGAAATCCTTCTCCCGATGTGAGATATATATATAAAAAAAATTATAAAATCACCTACAACTTAAATGTGAAACTGGAGCTACTGGCACTGGTGAAAACAACCTGCATAGACTCATAATATCTGCACTACTGTCCTATAATGACCTGCCACATGAGGGGACACGCACACAAACACAAACACACACCTTCATCATCGTCATCAACCTGAGAACCCGCGGACCACGTCTCCTTCTGTAGTTACAGCGCGGACACCGCCGTCTCGTGCGCCGCGTGTGGACCGTGTTTTCTCGCGTAAACCGCGCTTCCTCCTGTGCGCCTCTAAACCAGAACTAACACCAGGACTAAACCAGGACTAATCCAGGACTAAACCAGGACTAAAGCAGGACTGAACCAGGTTTAAACTAGGACTAAACCACGACTAAACCAGAACTAAAGACCTGGTCTAGACCTGGTCTAAACCAGGTCTAAAAATCAGGACTAAACCAGGACTAAACCAGGTCTAAACCAGGACTAAACCAGGTCTAAACAACCTGACACCTAACAGTAGGTTGACATAATTTAAGGTGATCTCATATAAAAAATAACTTCTGTATCAATAATATTTTTTAATCTGGTGAAGGAAAGGCTGATCTTGTTACTGTCTTTTAACAGACAAAACCTCTTATATTAAGATCTCGTGGTCTTTGTTTCTCTACAGTAAACAGTTGTTTATTCATGGAGACTTGGGCTCAGACAATTTGAAGACAACAAACAAGAATTTTCAGGATGTGGTTGCTACATTCATGTCGTTTAAAAAAAACATGACAATATCAAGTAATCCAAAGTATTCAGATTACGTTACTCACTTTAAGTGATTTAATGGATTATGTTACAAACTACATTTTGGGGTGTGTAATCTGTAATCTGTAGGGGATTACATTTTAAAAGTAACCTTCCCAACACTGTGTGTAACCAAAATGTCATTTTTCATGAGTTGTGTGTATGTTCGTTGTGTGACTGTAGATCAGTGTGTTGTGTATCACCAGAAAAAGAAGAAATGGAAATTATTTTCATTCCAATTAGAATTTTAACAGCTACACTGAGCGCAAAGGTCTAGGTCCAAGTGCTTCAGTGCCGTCATCTGTGCGCTGGTTACGTGCAGGAAAAGCAAGAATGCACTGTGGACCACAGGTCCGGGCTGGCTGCTCCAGTCCTCCGCGCTCGACTGTGGCTGGTTCCGAGGTGATGCAGCATCCGGACAGAAGCATGAATCCCGTTTATTTCATTATATGTTGTTCTGAGCGTGTTTTTTTTTTGTTTTTTTTCCGGGAAAAGCGCTTCTCAGGTCACCGGACACCGCTCCCCGATTCAGCTCATCTATTTCTTCTGCATTCGTTTGCATTTGCACACACAGCTGATGGATCAGATCCATGACCAGAGATGAACGAGGACTCGGAGGTCAGTGATTTTGCCACTTCTTAAACAGATCTCTGGAGAGGCAAGCCTGCTCACTAATGCATGTTTTTCAAGGTATTTGTGAGTTATACGTACAGCTGTAATGAAATAAATGCTTACAGGTTTGAGTCTAATCCAGCTGCGCCCAGAGGCTCAGTGTAGTTATGACAGCGCTCGATGGCGTATTTATGCGGGTTGATGTAAACGAAAACTTTTTTGAAAACGATGTTGTGAGCACAATGTTATTTGGAAAATGGAGGGAGGGAAATATTTGTTTCTCAAAATACCTGGCTATGTGTAAATGTAGCCTAAAGGACACGACTCAGTGGATTATGTGTGTTCTTTTTGTGATAGAGGATGTGCTGATGATGGTGAGTCTGGTCTGTGTGTATATCGCAAGAGATAGTTCATGTTTTAGCTTTTCAGCGATCATACGAGTGCAGGTCATACGAGTGCAGGTCATACGAGTGCAGGTCATACGAGTGCAGGTCATACGAGTGCAGGTCATACGAGTGCAGTACATTTAACGCAGCTTTTTATTCTACAGTCATTTCACTCAGTTGTGGTCACTTTATTTATGTTAGTCACTTTATTTATGTCGCTACTGTTGTGATGAAAAGACTGGAAAGTGTTTGTCTTTTGGACGCATGCACACTCAACTTTATGTTGCTGTAACCGGGATACTGTGTATACATGCTACAGTTTTCTGGTTACTATCAGAATAGACCAACTACAGTATCCCGGTTTCTAATAACCGGGATACTGAGACCGAGGTACTGCGTAAACATGCACCATGAAGAAACCGGGATACTCAAAAAACCCGATCATAACAGAGATGCTCATGTGCATGTATACACACTCATGGTTATAAAAGACCCTGAAAAGAAGCCACTCTTTGTTTGAGAGGTTCTACATTATGCAAAACTGACTCTTGTGAGCTTTAATCCATGTTATAATGTTGTTACGTCATCAGAAACAGACGTGGAGTTGTGTTTTGTTTCATTCACACGTTTGAGTAATCCTGGTTTATTAGTCTGTGTACATGTCCAAAGCTCAAAATGCTCTGTTCTGATTATGTTATGATGTCATGAAGCAATAGTTTTCAAGTTAACAGCTCCTCTGACCTCTGGAGTTTAAAAACAGAGTGGAGCAGACAGTGTTTTCTCAGTGTTTGAGAGAAAAACACAGTCTAAATGTGCTCCCGCCCAGTTGAACTCACTAAAGCATTCAGCCGGAGCAGCCATGCATGAGCACACGTACACCACACACACTGCATATTTCAACACACACTTCACACATGGAGAGAACACTATGGTGACAAACTACCTGATAGGCCGTCTTATATCGGAACTGAAAGGGAGTCTAGATTTGATAACAGAACAGATGTGCACAGAATAGAAGCATGTAGTTGTCCGTTTAGGTGGTGTATGAGGCATGAAGTATGAACAAAACAATGACATAACAGGAGAGCTCCATCTAGTGGTGTGAAGTGATCAATTCTCATTATAAAGGCCCATGCGCCGCAAAGTAGCTCACCGCCACAACGCTGGGAGGTGTTGAGTCGCAAAATCGCATGAACTCTTTGGTGGAGTGTTTACCTTTCTGTTACTGTGGAGACACCGGTCATTGAACAATTGCGACTGAACGAGAGAGGACGCTGATGGAGTTGGAACTGTTAGTATCGAGGAACAACTGCTTCTGGTGCAAATGTTGACCAAGAAACCAAAGAGAAGACGTAGAGGGTGGGCTGTACGCCTTTTGAATGAGCAGGAAAGCGGAGTACTAGAAATGTATATAGAGCGGTGTAGAGAGGACCAATCACAGCCCTTATTGTCTGCGTCGGTTTCCCTTGCTGCCTGCATCGGTTTGACGCGTAGTTACAACATTTCAGAGGTGCACATCGGTCAACGCAGACGCTCTGTGGAGAGGGTTCAAGGCGATGCAGACTCTCTGTGGGGGGCGCAGATGTGGGGTGGGCTCTGGAGCAATGATTGACAGCCGACTGACAGCCACAACAATCCAACACAGCATGGACCTCAGTCTGCTGTACCAACACAGATGAGAGAGCAGCACGGGACCTCAGTCTGCTGTACATCTCCATCTCAAAGCCACTAACCACTCTTTTGAGAATAGTGAGGTACAGATCTTAGCTAGAGAAAAGAAATGGTTTGAAAGGGGAGTTAAAGAGGCTATTTTTGTTAGGAAAGACAATCCATCTTTGAACAGGAATGTAGGGGCTTACACATCATCTCTCTCCTATTTACCAGTAGTGGACATCAGGGCCTGCAAGGCCTTCTCTGCTGGCCTAAAAAACTATCTGAATCACAGACTGATGTAAATTATATTATTATTAAATAATTCTAAATGTTCTGTCCACTTCCTTTCAGAGTTTTTCCGATGGTTGTGCTGCTTCCACACATGTATTTTCATATTAAAGCATTTGACCAATCACATTTCAGCCATCACTTGTTGCCAGGTAGGGTCAAAGTCCAAGAAGTTTGCCTGAGGCCTTCACAATCCGTTCTGCAGGCCCTCAAACACTAAATAAATGTCCATGAAACTGTTGCCTCAACATATTTTGAGTTGGTGTCTCCAGGACCTTCTAGCAGGCACACGGCAACGTCACCGGATTTAGACTCAGGGATTGGACAGTCAGAAAGCGAACCAGCCAAAGCACCAAACTGCATCTGTAGCAGCTAAGTGAATCCAGATGATTATTACTATGTATTACTATTATTAATTACCAGTGGTGTAGTGGGGATTTTTTAAGTGGGAGTATGCAATTTATGACTGAACCATGAGGACTAAACCAGGACTGAACCAGAATTAAACCAGGTCTAAACCAACCAGGTCCAAACCAGGACTACTCCCAGACCTGTTTTAGTCCTGTCCCTGTCCTGGTTCAGTCCTGGCTCAGTCCCAGCTCAGTCCTGGTTCTTCATGTCTCAGGATGATATCTGACAGCAGCGCAGATATCATCAGATATAGTAGTGAATATGCAGGTTGTTTTCACCATTGCTCTAGTTTGACATTTAAGTTGTAGCTATTTTATATTTGTTATTTTTTATATCTCACGCTGGGAGAAGTGGGTGGACAGCGTACGCCTGCATACCACACCCACTACACCTCTGATTGTGGCTTCAGGAATTATCTATCTGCGATGTAACGGCTCTTTACACTGTGTTTCTGTATAATAAGATGCTTTTATAACCATAAAATAGTTATTGAGGAGTAGATTGTTTCAGACAGAGCACTACTGAAGGCCTCGGTGTGAAATGAACAGTCAACCACTGCTTTACAACTCCATCCTCAGACCCAAATCAAAACAGGAAAAAACAATAGTGACAGTCTGTGTGCTAATAGGTATGAGAGCATCCACCAGGGGCCTGGATGGTTATGCTAATATGACTGTTTACATTTAGAACACCAGAACCCTGTCAGAACTGAACAAGCCTCTTGGGCGAGCGATGAAATGTCCTCACTTTAAAACCTTTGCCCAGTTCCCGGAATGGAATTTTCTTTTGCTATTAAATAAAACCAATTGGCTAAAAGGCATATTTCTTTCAGTTGCGCAGTATAAATGTGGGGCATGATCTTATATGATTACTTTCTGATTATAATCTCAACTTACATAACAGTGACTGGACTTGAGTAAACAGCAGCCCAGTGGTCCAAAATGTGACCAGTGACTAAACAAGAACTTCCTGATACAGCCTGGTGAACTGTGGAAGAATAAGACTCCAAACATGCTTTTTTTATTTTTTTTTTTTAAGTGTATTTTTCAGCCTGAAGGAAGTATAACAGCAGCAGTGTCTCCATGGCAACCACTGCAACATGTACAAGGACATGCTGTGTACAAAAAATGCCGCAGAGGCTGGCAAACACAAGTACAAGCACTTTTTTCTTAGATCGGAAAGACATAATTTTTCAAACCAATTTCTAATGAGAAAAGTCTGAAGTATGTGTGCCAGCAAAGACCCAAAACACTGACACATGTCGGTCTAGACTATAAAGTGCACCCACACATGAAAACACTTCCAATAGTTCACAGTATCAGGGCTTTACGAACAGAAACATACAATATTCTTTAGTGCAAGTTGATAGTGTGTGTGTGTATATATATATACATACACACACACACCTTTAAAGGAACTGCATATAGTAGAGACCACTGAGATCAGAGAGAGTCCTTTTAGGTTTAAAGGTGCATTGTGTAACTTTTTTGGTGGAGGGTTTCAGATTCTTTTGTTCATGGAGATGTTACTGCTTTGTCTGGAATGTTTCACAGTGTGGTATTAAACCTTTCTATCATGGACACCAAATCAGACCAAGTTACAGGTCGGATCTGTGGAGAGGCGACCCCGCTCGCAGTCAGAATGCCTGTTTATCACTGTATTTTTCCATTATAAAATCACCTGTAATTGAATAAATGTTTGTTAGAGCTGTTTAATGTCACACTGTGGAACATTCCAGGCAATGACATATTCAAGGAAACAAGCAGGTGATGGACTCCAACCAAAAAGTTACATAGTGCACCTTTAAAACAACTGGATTTCAGCTTTAAAACTGGCAACTCAAATGAGAGACTCATGTGAGGCTCATTCTGCAGACAAATGAACAGTGACAAATGACATCATGTCCAGTGTTTTTGTAATTAAGAATAAAGCTGCATTACAATTGTTTGCAGTAAAAACGTGATTTGATTTACATATGTTTACCTTGTAACTGTGAACACAGATAGGCCAAGCAAATTAAAAATCATAATCTTTTTTCTATGTTAAACATCTGATGTTTAAAAATCTGAGGGAGCTCAGATTAAATTATTTGATTCTCCAAACCTTCATTGCACTAAAAATCATACATTAACGGTCTCACATGGTCATGGTTTATTCAAACAATCTCAAATACTTACAAACACCTCAGCATTTGCTATTTCAATTTGTAGAACTTACAATATGTATAAATATCTGCATTTCAGGAAACACAAAAAAACATTGTGTCAGTCGCCCTCTGTTGGCCATGAAGGGAAATGGACTGTAGGGACGTTTCAGTTTAGACACTGAACCAATCAACATGAGTCTGGTTGTGTGTGTGTTGTGTATGTTTATATGTACACCAGGCTCTGGAGAAGAATGCACATTTGTTTAGATGAAGACACAAAAGGCATCTGTCTTAAAAGAAGACCATGATGTTATATTTTGGACATTTTAAACATCCTAAATTACACACAATTGACTCTTGTGAACTTTAAACCATGTTCCATTGCTGTTACCTCATCACAAACAGACCTGGGGCTGTTTTGTTTCATTCACATGTTTGAGTAACCTTTTACTATTTGTCTGTCTACATCTCCACAGCTCAAAAAGCTCTGTTTCACTTTGTGATGTCATGAAGCAGTAGTTTAATAGTAGTTAACAGCGACCTTCACAAGGTGGAGGTGGAATGTTGTTTTTTTTTTTGTTTGAGAGAAGAACTCAGACTAAATATGCAGGGTTTGTGTGTTAAACATGTGTGAGTGAAACAAAACACGACTCCAGGTCTGTGTTTAACATTATGACTTAGACCAGTAAACAGTACAATCCTGTGTGGATCCTTTAAATCAGAACATTGATCTAAAACGACTTAATAAAACAAGTTTGTTAACTTCTGGCTGGAAAACTGTGGAGCCCAATGAGCCCAAAAATACAAACTATTCATTTTGCATAGTGTGTGCCCTTTAACTCTTCATCATGTGAAGACTCCTCGTGCGGCCGTGTCGTCCAGGAGACAGCCCACAGTCCGCGGCCCTCAGCCCACACACAGGCTGCTGTGCTGGGCTCAGAAGTCCAAGGAGTCCTTGTGGTACTGGAAGCGTGGGCTGTTCTCACTGTAGAACTGACTGAACCAGCGCCGGTGCCTCAAGATGGCGCTGTCCTCCTTCACCAGCATGGGACTGGGGTTGTACTTCTTATTGTTCCACACCATCACATCTCGCTCAAACTGCAACAAACGCAGATAAAAATGCATATTAAAGAGGAGGAACCTTGACATCTACAGGGTACTAACTGTGAACACAACATATTTAGATCAACATGTTATCTTTTATTGGTTTGAAAATGTTGTTTTCCACTCTAAGTCACTTCTACAAAGCACTATTACAAAACAATGAGTGTGCATCCCACTAATAAAACTACTGCACATTACATCAGGTTTGTGAAGTTGTAGCGCACAGTTTTGTATCATGTTTTTGTTTATTGTATAGAGAATTGTCATGTGGGAGCATCTAAAACCTCTTCAGGCATGTTTCTGATGATAGAACAACATTATAACATGGTAGAAAGCTCAAAAATATCTGGAAGCAATGTTTAAAGGGTCTATATTATGCTATTTTCTAACAAATGTCATAATGCGGTTTTCTCCATTTGGATGATTTCAGCCCTGGAATAAGGAATAAATGAGCTGTTAACTTGAAAACTACTTCATTATATCACAAAGAGGAGCAGAGCATTTTGAGCTCTTGGGATTACAATGCAGGATTACTCAAACATGTGTAAATGAAATAAAACACAAGTCCAGGTCTGTTTCTGAGGAGGTATAACATGGCTAAAACCTAAGTCAATTTTGTGTAACATGGGACTTTTAAAGGGACAGTCTGGAATTTTGGACATAGGACCTCATTTCCTAGTGAGCCAGAGAGTTGGAGACGTGTGGAGACTAGAGATGCGCGGATTGCGGTTACAACCGCGGTATCCGCGGTTAATCCGCGGGTCGGGCGGATGACGTGACGAAAAATTATATTTTTATTAAATTCGGGCGGGTGGTGGTTTAACTACTAAAAAAAAAAAAAAAAAAAAAGTTATTGTTAGTATTGTTACGTACATCTGAAAAGACGAGTCTCATTGTCTATGCTTGTAGTATGAAGTGTACGTCATGTCCTTAATTAGCCCATTTGACCTCGTTTTTATGTTCTGAAGGTTAAGGTTGTGTCGGGTTATTGATGCCTAAGGTTTAGAGGCACATATTATATGCAGTTTATTTTATTATTTCAAATTTATTTCAGCTGTTTGCCAACACATAAGTGGCTATGGCCAGATTTATTTAGTTATGCATTTTTTTTCTTGCCTATTTCAATTGGAATATAAAGAGGGCATTGCCTGATTTCAATAAAGGTTCATCTGGATGAGATGATCTATTTTGTTTCGAATATCAGATATATTTTAAAACACGCAGACATTATAGCGTAGACTGCCACTCGGGGGATTTAAAACTTAAAGAAAGACCGATGGAGTGAGGCTATGACTTTGAAATAACATCGGGCAATGGCAGAATGTTCAGAATGTAACAACATCCAACACGAAGGCAAGAAGGTTCAAAAACAGCCTCGTCGGAAAACGTTGTCAATTAATTAGCTGCGCAAGAAAACCAGGTAAGTCTGGGGTTGTTACGGACAATTAAGAATGCGAACATACACGCTGAGCGAATTTTGGAATGAATGAGCTATAGAGTTTGCATTTTTTCGAGGCTCCTTAGTTTGTTTGCTGTATGATTGTTCTAAAATCTAAAATCAATCGGCGGATGGCGGCGGGTGCGGTTTTGAAAACCTTCGGTGCAAAATGGACAGCGGGCGGATGATGAGTTTTGTGTCGCGGTTGCGGATGAAAAAATAGCCCATCCGCACATCTCTAGTGGAGACACTTTTTGAAATATTCCATCCAGTCCTTGTATTTGCAGAGGTCACTGGTGCTAGTAGATGTGTGTACACATGCACATCAGTCAGTATTATTATAGTTATAGTCTGTTATGTCACATGCACACTGAGACCAGGATACTCATATCTGCGTGTACATGATCAAATGGAGTATCCCGGTTTCTTGACATAATCTTACAAATGCGGCAGCACAAAAATTTACTTAAATCAATTTAATAAACCAGGAAAAATACAAACCATGAGCTCCTTCAGCAGAGGAAACTCAGGAGGTTTAACCAGCGGTGAGGAGCTACGAGATATTCCACAATTAAATCCCATATGAAATCTTCTGCATAAATAAACTCAACTTTACAACATATAAACCATAACTACTATAGAGCCACACCAGCTCGTTTGATCAGATAATTCAGCTCTGATCACATTTGTTTACGTTTTACAGAAACGAAACTTAAGACCACATCGCTAATTAGCATAAACTGTTAGCGGTGATAAAAACAGTTCGCTCCTTGTGCGATCAGCTTCTTTTGGACTAAATGACACGACTCAGTGGATTATGTGTGTTCTTTTTGTGACAGAAGAGGTGCTGATGATGGTGAGTCTGTTCTGTGTGTGTTTACAGTAGAGGAGATAGTTCATGTTTTAACTTTTCAGTGATCACACGAGTGCAGGTCATACGAGTGCAGATTGTACATGTGCAGGTTTAGTGCAGCTCTTTATTTTACAGTCATTTCACTCATGTACGGTCACTTTATTTATGTTGGTCACTTTATTTATGCCGCTACTGTTGTGGGGAAAAGACTGGAAAGTGTTTGTCTTTTGGACGCATGCACACTCAACTTTATGTTGCAGTAACCGGTATACTGTGTATACATGCATATACTGTGTATCCCGGTTACTATCGGAATAGACCAGCTACAGTAACCGGTGTCTAATAACCGGGATACTGAAACTGGGGTACTGCGTTTACATGCACCATGAAGAAACCGGGATACTCAAAAAACTCGATCATAACCGGGACACTGATGTGCATGTATACACTTCAGTGGCCATAGTTCTCCTGCCACTAAAAACAGTCTTACCCACTCCACAAAACACCCGAAACAAATCTATTATTACACCAGATTGTCCATGTGTGTCTGTGTTGATAGAATAATGTTTGAAATAAAACTAACCTTGCATCACATGAATTGTTACATGTTGAGGGACTATTTTCTCATATATCTGTCCACTGCTGCCAAACTTTCTATCAGGAAATATAACTCGCTGCTGCTGCTCACATATAAATCCTTCAAATGCAAGGTTAGTTTTACTTTTAAAATTATTCTATCAACACAGACATTCATATCGACTGTCTCGTGTAATAATACATGCGCTTGACATGCACTAGCCTAGCACCAGCGACCTCTGTAAATGCAAGGACTGGATGGAATATTTCAAAAAGTGTAGGGTCCCATCCACACTAGTACATATTCGAGTAATTTTCGTTGTGGATGCAGTGTTCGTCCACACTAATCTGATTGAAAATAGCTCCAGAGATGGAACGATCTGGTGCCTCCAGCTCCCACAAATTCATCTGAGTACGGATCTGATCCAGCACTGTGTGGACGCCTGAAAACGCTGATACACTGATGTAGGTCTATGCACCGCAAAATAATTCACCACTAAAACACTAAGTCCATTCATACGGTCTGTGTGTATGACCTGCAGACTTATAATCTCTGAAAAGTTTAACATGAACCATCTCCAATGCCATAGAAGCACAGAACAGACTCACCATCAGCAGAACACCCGTCTGTCACAGAAAGAACACTCATATTCCACTGAGTCATGTCCTTTAGTCCGACAGAAGCTGAACCGCATCAGAGCACAATAGCGAGCTGTTTTTTGAGCTCTTAGTTTATGCAAATGAGCCATGTGTTTTTAAGTTTCATTTCTGTAAAACGTAAATAAATGTGCTCAAAGTTGCGTGGATAGGGAAGGCTTGCAGACACAGAAACGACGTGTCTGGACACAAATAATTTCTGATATGGTGATACGCAGATTCATTTCAGTGTAAACGTAGCCTAGAAAATGAGGTCCTATGTCTAAAATTCTGGACTGTCCTTTTAAGGCTCAAGCACACACACACACACACACACACACACACAGCACAGCACACCAGCAGCTGTCAGTGCTGTTTGGAGCAGTACTCTCACAAAGTCCAGCTCACATGGAGAGCAGGGCGGTGCTGTAGTGGTCGGCCTTTGAAATGTGCCCCAGTGACATCTGTGCTCAGTCCATGACTAAACATTTCTATAGGAGCAAAGGAGTGGAGGCTGTGGCACCTGCAGCCTCCTCCTGTGCGGCGCTCTGACGGCCATCTGAGCTCCTCCACGTGCACGCCTCACCATCACATTTCTATGAAACATCCTATATTACACCAAATGTACTCTTGTGTGATTTAAGCCATGTTAGAATGTTACCTCCTCAAAAACAGACCAAGAGTTGTGTTTTGTTTCATTCACACATGTTTGAGTAACACTTTATTATCTTATATTTATTGTCTGTCTACATCTCTAAAGCTCAAAATGTTCCAACTTGTGATGTCATGTAGTGGTAGTTTTCAAGTTTACAGCTACAGTTTACCTTTAATTCAGTAGAGATTGGCAAATCCAGGGCTGAACTCATCCAAATGATTCTAATGAAGGTGTGTGGAGTTTAAAAACACAGTGGAACACATCCTGCACAAGGTGTATTTTATGTTTCAGAGAAGAACTCAGCCTAAATGTGCAGGCTTTGTGTGTTAAACATGTGAATAAAACAAAACACAACTCCATGTTTTTTTTTTTTGATGAAGCAAAGAACATTAGATCATAGGTCAGAAAATAGTTATGATCCTTGTAATATGCTGTTTTAGGTGAATATTGTGGCAGACAGTGGACAAAATATAAAATAATAATTAGGGCTGTCAACGTTAACGCGTTAACACATGCGATTAAGCACAAAAAATGATCACACTAATATATTTTTAACGCAGATTAATCACACAATTTATTTTGACCAGACATGCTCCTCTATCGAAAGCGCGGATGCGGATGGTGACGTGAAAGGCAGCGCAGGTTATTAGGTCAATGATCTGGTCCATCCATACACCGACACAAAGATGGCTAATGAGACTATGACAGGTGTGCTCAGCAGCAAATTTCTCTTCAAAAAACTCCAAAAGCAAAACCCCGACCCCTCACTCACTCGGCCAAGAAACACCTTCCACTGCAAAGAGACCAAGACTTAATGTTGCTGTGAAACTACAAGAACAAGAAAGTGCTCACTCGGCCTGTTTGTCTTCTGCACCTCTCGCTTAACAATCAGAATCCCACTTTGTTGTTGCTCCACATACAAAATGTTCGCTGCAAACTCGGGATGATTTAGGCAGTCAAAGGTTTCCTTTTTAGTCCTTCCCGTGGATCAGTCCTGCCCATCGCCTTCACCTTTCACTATTTTTCAATTCCGTTGGGAAGGGAAATAGTTTAAACAGAGGTTTGCAGTCACACACATCTGATTCCCTTTTGCATTTATGGAGTTCGCAAACCAATTTCTCGAGCCGTTTTCCGCTGTTAGGATCCAACAACCACACAATTATGATGTCCAAATCCCAAAACTAAAATATGACAATATCAGAACCAGAAACAAAAGTGATATGGTTCAAAAGACTAGAAAAGATCAACTTTGACAAATAGACACATCCCACTGCAGTGTTGTGCATGAACGAGTTCAAAAGAACGCGTTCATTGAACACGTTCATTTTTCAGTGAACTTTGAACTGAACGCAACACTTTTGTAAATCAAGAACTTGAATGTGAATTTGTTCAAATTATGTGTGATGAACGACGTACGTCACTGTTGGGGTTCAGTTAAACGTCGGAATTTGACGAGTGACGATCTGCTCGCGCTTCACCTCGCGAAACCACAGCCGCGTGTCAACGCGAAGGCGACTCCCCGGCAGCTTTAACGGAACGTACGGGCTTCTTGTGTCTCTCAATGGGAAAGTCAATCAAACTTGACTGGGCGCGTTTAGCTGCTTGTATTTACCTTCTGTACAGTCTGACCACGGCAAACGCAAGGATTTCAAAAGTAAATTTCAAAGCACTAATTAACAGTGTATGTGGATCTGGCTCTTTCACATGATACACAACTGCCCAGGGAGCACAATGTGCTGATGGTAAATGCACAAATACAACAATAGATACATGCTCTCTGTGTATGTTGACGGGATACGCGCCTACGCTCGTGTAGAGCATCAAAAAATAGGATGGATCCTATTTTTCTGAAATCTAACACGCACAGGACGTGCTGCTCCGCGCGCGTATTATTTTACTTGGTACAAATGTCAGTAACGCGCGTCACAATGCTTTTTTAACCTGGATTGAAATGGTGGGTTTTTCGTTTTTCTTCATACAAATTTGCTAAAATCACCGCGATATCAGCAGCGGTGAAACGCCGGAGGTGCGCCCGCGTAGACCGTGATCCTGAGCGAAAGGACCGACGCAGAACTCCGAGCTCCACCGAGATAAACTGGTTAGTCTTGGTTTAGTCCTGGTTTAGTCCTGGTTCAGTTCTGGTTTAGACTGGTTTAGTCCTGGTTCAGTTCTGGTTTAGTCCTGGTTCAGTCCTGGTTCAGTTGGTTTAGTCCTGGTTCAGTCTGGTTCCATCCTGGTTTAGACCTGGTTTAGTCTTGGTTTATTCCTGGTTTAGACCTGGTTCAGTCCTGGTTCAATTCTGGTTCAGTCCTGGTTTAGTCTTGGTTTATTCCTGGTTTAGACCTGGTTCAGTCCTGGTTCAGTTCTGGTTTAGTCGTGGTTTAGTCCTGGTTTAGACCTGATTTAGACCTGGTTTAGTCCTGGTTCAGTTCTGGTATAGACCTGGTTTAGTCCTGGTTTAGACCTGGTTTATTCCTGGTTTGGACCTGGTTCAGTTCTGGTTTAGTCCTGGTTTAGTCCTGGTTCAGTCCTGGTTTAGTCCATATACGGCGCAAAAGTTCAGCATCTTAACAGTTCTTTTGGTGAGAGTAAATTAAAAGTGCTGCAATAGTCGTGTAATGTTTTACATTTTAAATACAGTAATATTGTAATGTAACAAATGACTTTGAAATGACAGTAACAAGTCATAAATAACACATTACAGTTTTAAAGTCACTTGTCCAACAGTGTATCTTGTAAAGTTGTTGTAAACTAGAAGTCAGTTTGAAAAATAAAAGCAGCCTTTCATTTACAGATCTCATCTAAATATAAAATGAACTGAACTTTGAACTAGTTCAAAATTAAAATTGTGAACTATGAACGGGAACTATTCACTTTGAAAAAGTGTGAACTGAACTTTGAACTAGTTCATGAAAAGTGTGAACTTGCACAACACTGTCCCACTGTAAAAACAAACATGACGGTTTGATGCTCACTTTTTCGGAAAATCCTTCCCAGTATGAATTGAGCAATGACCGGAAGTCCGAGATTCTTGATGCTTGTATTAACATCGTTGAAGACCAAGGGCTGCAAAATGTCATGAACATCGCCACAGGTGATCCGTCATACAAAGTACCTTTGAACTACCTACAAGAAACGAACTGTACCGCACAAGTAAAACCGCCAAGATACAACTGCTGGCTGATGCGGAATTTGTTTCGCTTACTGGAGATCACTGGACCTCATGAGTAATCATAATTACCTCAGGGTAACAACTCATCTAACTGACAATAAATGGCAACTATAGTCCTTTGCTTTGGGTGTTTTAAAAATTGAAGAGAGACATTTTGCAGAAGCATGCGCTGGACAGTTTCTCCAAGTTGTTAAGGACTGGAATATTGCAGACAAGGTCTCCACATTAGGAACAGACAGTGCACACAGTATGGGAGCGCAACATCTGCCCTGTGTGGCCTTTAAGCATAACATCATTGGGTTATTATTAATAATCCAATGATGTTATGTTTAAAGGACCCATATCATGCTTTTTTCAGATCATCAGAAACATATTGTTGTGTTTTGGATATTTAGGAGTTCTTCTCTCAAACAAAAGACACTCTAGAAATGCTCCACTGTGTTTTTAAGATCCATACACCTTCACTAGAATCATCTCGATAATTTCAGCTTTTGAATTGCCAATCTTTATTGAATAAAAGGTAAAGGTAGCTGTTCATGACATCACAAGGTTCATTTTGAGCTTTGGGGATGCAGACAGACACGTGTGAATGAAACAAAACACAACCCCAGGTCTGTGTTTGAGGAGGTAATGACATTGTAACATTTAGAATTACCATTTATATATTTTTCCTCTGTGTTATTATATTATATTGTGATGTGTGAGCTACTGTGTCCAAGTAATTTCCCTTGTGGATCAATAAAGTTTGTCTAAGTCTAAAAATACAGGAAATAGTTCTAAAGCTGAGTACCTCTACCAATTTTGAGCTGACATACGTGAATAAAACAAAACACTCCAGGTCTGTTTTTGAGGAGGTAACAACATTGTAACATGCCTTAAAGCTCACAAGAATCCATTTTGTGTAATATAAGATCTTGAAACTGTGGACACTTCAGAATGTGCGTTTAGAATACTAAGCTTATAATAAAATTCAATGCATTTTTGGAAACATTGATCACGTGACAGCATTGTTCCTGCATAAGAAACATATCTGGAGTTATATTTGTGCTTCATTCAGTCTCAAAGATTCCTGGTGATCTCAAAGTCCATAAACAAATCACTGGACTCACTCTAAGTACTTCTGCAATCGTTTTCTCACATATGAATCGATTCACATGATGGCCACATGCTTCTCAAGGCTTTTCATGGTTTGTGCCTATTGTTGTCAGCAGAGGGAGCTCTACCGCAACTCTTTTCACTCTTCACAGATACGCATCATATAAAATACAAACAAAGGGTTTTGAACATGCTTTTAACCATCAAAGGACTGAATCATTAGACTCCACTCATACTGTATTTGTACTTATTTCACTTTGTTTAGTTCACCTCTCGGAAAGTTTTACATTTAGCTTCTCATCCACATTATCCAGAGGTATTGTTCTCTGCAAATAATGACATCCAGTCTACAAATAAGTGTGTGTGTGTGTGTGTGTGTATTTCCTCACGTGTGTCTGTTTACATCCACACAGCGCACGGATCGAGGTGAAGCTGCAGATTAGTGACAGTGACTCTACTTCCTGTGGACTTTATCTCCAATCTTTTATGCTTTAAAAATCCTGTATCTGAAGTTTTGCACCACATTTCACAAATAATAATGACACAGTTTTGACTTGTATCTAAAGTAGAAGTGCAGAGCTCTGATCTTTCGAACACTTAAGAGTCTCAAAGCGACTGGTTTTACTGTAGACAGGAAACAGCTGACACGATCGCACTCACAACTTTATATCCTGTGGTCCACAGACATATCCTGCTGCAGACATTAAGTCTCATGAGATTCACTTTTTGTTGCATGTTTAAAAATCATTTAAGACAGAAAAATCCTGTAGTGTGTGGCAGCCTTAAGATGAGTTCTAAATATTTGTCCGAGTCTGACCGAGCCCGTCGGGTTCTGACGGGTCCCATCAGACTTCGGTCGGGTTTCCATGCTCTGACCCCCGGTGACCGCCCTGGTGTCTCTCACCTGTATGCACTCAGACATGAGGATGAACTTGGGCACGGGCGTGGGGATGCTGGCCTGGTAGAAGATGGTGTGTGTGACCAGCTGCAGCAGAGGCTCCAGGGGTGTGACACAGTGCATGATGACCCCTGACCCCAGGAAGCGGTGGTCGAAGCGGATGAACACTACACCAGGGCCCGTCTGAAGAACACAAGATCATCTGTTAGGTGTCGCCACCTGCTGCCATATTTAAAGCAAATATGCAAAAGCCCACAGACATGCATTAAGCAGGATGTACACTGTGCGATTTTTGGCCCTTTTTGAGATGATTTTTCACTTGTTTTTGGGATTGAGCTGAGTTTTAGTCGTGTGTTGTGCTTCGTGTAGTATACATGGAGTAACAAAACCCATAAATACCTCACGACCAGCTCCCGATCGGCAATTGTAGGTCGCAAGAATATCAAACCTGTTTGAAATCCAGTCGCCTCTCAATTGTGAGCTTTTAAACCCTGTGGTTTGGTCGTACAGTTTGAGCTGGGGCTGAGTGAAATGATCGAAAATATTGCAGTGTACGCCCGGCATTAGACCAAGACTATTTTTAAAAATCAAACAAAAGAATTTGAATCAGAATAAGGGCTGAACCATTTGGAAGAAAATATCTACTTGCAATCTTTCTGATAAGCATTTTGATTAGATTAGCAATTTGTGTTTAGTTAAATAGTTACATAAACTGTTCAAAGTTCACATTTTAAACAAGTCCAGAAGAATATACAAAAACACTGACATATGAACAGGTTTTGTACAGATCTAAACTCTAGGGTTAGTTGTTATAATATAATATGATACAATAAGACAGGAGATTGTGTTGTTTTGTAGAGATGATGGTGCTTCAGCATTTGTGATTTGTTAAATGTGTTTATTTAAACTGTGCCTTTGGTCCATCTTGCAGTTCTACTAAAATAATACTTTTAGCATTTAGTATCTCAGTATCTCCAATGATTTAACATTAAAGGGCCCATATTAGACTATTTCTGATCTATGCTGTAATACACATGTAAACCCTGCAGATTTAGGCTGAGTTCTTCCCTCAAACAGACAAAACAATGTGGAACAGAGCATTTTGGGTTTTGGAGATGTGAACAGACTAATAATAAAATACAGCTCTAGGTATGTTTTTGATGAGGTAACAAACAGGTCATGTACCTCTCACCAGAAAAGCTCCACAGTGCATCTTTAGCTCTCTCCCTGGAGATTTGTAAAGCAGAGCCCTCACAGACCTGAGGTGGACAGTACTCAGTTACATTTACCTTTTTAAAGAAACTGTACTTTTCAGAGTACTTCTAACAGCATACTCTCACTCCTACTTGAGTAATATTTTTTTGGAGTACCAGTACTCTTACTTGAGTGAAAGTTGTGCTTCCTTGTCCCACTGTGAGTCTAATGTGACAAAAGTTTTATGTGGCAACATTTGTGTTTCAGATCTGATTTAGTTTGTCTCATTTTTGTGTTTGTCCTTTGAAAATGACAGATTTTTTGACTTATTTAATGTTACTCTTCAAGTTACTCTGACTTGAGGAGTAGTTTTCCTAAATACGTTTTTTAATCTCACTACTTGAGTAATATTATATTACGTTACTCTGACTTAAATACAGTTTTTGACTTGTCGAGCCACAGAGTGCATATGCACCTGCCTCACCTGTCGAGCCACCACACTGACGTCCAGTAGGGAGCAGTGCACTCCAAACAGGTACATGGCGTGTTTGACCAGCATCTGAGAGCAGTGAGAGTGTGGCTCCGGCTCCGGGAGCCACTCCACCTGAAACACACAGAGCCACACACATTTAGTCTATGTTCAGAATGTTTTTTCTGCCAGATACTGATGAAAAGTGTTGGAGATTACTCACCGACCACAGGTTACTGCTTTGAAAGGTAATCTAATTACTACTGTTGCTACTTTTAATTACTTAAATGATATATTTTTTATATTACTATCACTATGTATATTACTATAAGTATAACTCAGGAACTAACTTACAGAAAGCAAGAAGTATTTCCAGTAAACAGCAGCAGAGGTGACACACTGTTTACTGTTTGATAAAAATACTTCTGTGGATTCATTGATGCAAATTTGGAAACATCCAGGAAGAAGATATTATATATATACTTTCAAAGTAAAGTCCAGCTGTTACAGTTTTGGCTGGAAAAAGTAACTAAAGTTTATTAGGGCTAGTCATGTGACCTAATCAATCAATTTGAAAGTGAAACTCATTCAAGTACTGCACTGTTAAAAAATTAATCTGATTACAGTAATCCCTTGCTGTAATGAAGAACTCAAAGAGTGCCTTTGTGCCTTTTCTGATACACATTCCACCCAAAAGACAGAGCCGTTTTCTCTCCCAAAGAACCACCCCCCTCCAACTGAACAACTGCTTTTAAACACTGTTTACACCTGTTTACCCCACGCTGCAGTCCTGATCCTTTTTACTCTTGACAGTAATCAATTACTTTGTAACTAGTTACTGTCCAAATATTGTGTAAACAGTGACTGTTCACAAGCCCCAAACCCTGATTATGACCCCATCACATCACATTCACAATCTGCTGTCATTTTAATAATCATATAACAAGAAGATAAATGAATGAAATCTGTCACGTTCTATCATCTCTGAACTGAAATAACTTCATCTAAAATCTTATATTATGCAAATTTGACTCTTGTGAGCTTTAAATCATGTTTGAATGTTGTTACCTCATCAAACAGACCTGGAGTTGTGAATGGAGTTTTAAAACACAGTGGAGCACTTCCTTTATGACCAAGTGATGTCACAAGGTGGAACAGAGCTTTGGAGATTGTAGACAGACTGTTTTCAGTTTGACAGAAGAACTCAGCCTAAATCTGCAGGGTTTGTGTGTTAAACATGTGAATGAAACAAAACTCCAGGTCTGTTTGTGATGAGGAAACTACATGATAACAAAAATCAGAAAATTGTGAAATATGTGTCCTTTAAAACTACTCAAAGATCCTAAAAACTTTTCCTCTGCTCTACATCACCAGAACAAATCTGGTGGACACAAATGTTCCTGCACACAGGTTTTGGCAACTATGTAAATCCCATGGAAATAGTCCCCCAACCTTTCAGTCAGTCTATGTTCTTATGTAGTTTCCTCATCACAAACACAGACAGACTAATACTAAATGATTACTCGTATGAGGAGATAACAACATTATACCAGGACTTAAAGCTCACAAGAGTCCTTTTCGTGTAACAGGACGTTGTATCTTCAGTCTAAAGTGGCGTTTACCTTCCAGTCATGTTGCATAAATTTCCAGGCTTTGTTCTTGGTGTAGCGCAGGTCTACTCCTCCGATCATGCCGGGCTGGTGCAGGTGACCCAGGTGGGCGATGTCTGCGGCGTTCTCTGGGATCTCCTGAGAAACAACACAAGACACAAGGGGCTGGATGACAGGGAAATACACTGTACACACAAGAAGATCAAATCAAATCTAATGTATTTGTAAAGCTCATTTAAAACAGCCAATGTTTACCAAAGTGCTGAACAACATTTAGAGTGAAATAAAACATACAGTAACCAAATTACGCAGAATTATAATAATAAAATAATAATAACAGCAAAATCCAAAGGTATCTCTTCCTAACTCTGGACAAATGCCAAGGAGGAAAGACGTGTTTTGAGCAAGGATTTAAAGTGCTCTGGTCCTCAGTCTAGTCCTGGTGACAGCAGGAGGTGCTGGTGTGCAGAGCTAACATCTTTGGATGGGACATGGGGCTGGAGGAGTTCAAATAAATAGGAGGTGACATTAAGAAATACAAAAATGGATTCTAAAATGTACATGGAGCCAATGCAGGGTTTAAGAACAGGAATGATGAGGTCCTTCCGCTTCTTTCCAGTTAAAGGAGCTGCTGCGTCTGGAGCCTGTAGGAGGTTGAGCTGGGCCTGGTCAGTGCAGCAGATACAGAGTTACGAGGTCACAAATGCATGAATGACCTTTTCAAAGTGCAGACGTGGAATGTACGATTTGATTTTGCTTAAAACCCTTAACTGATAAAAACTTAATTTAAGGACAGAGCTTACCTGCTTTTCAAATTTAAAATTATAGTTAAAAAAAAAATAAAATGACACCAAGGTTTCTAGAATTTTTTTTTCAAAGGACAAACCGTGTCACTGTCACAGATCAGAATGACCAAAAACAATGATTTCTGTCTTCTGCTTCTTTACACTGAGACAGTTTGACTGCATCCACACTGAGAGAGAGAGTCTGGGGATGCACCTTCATGAGGCACTTCAACTGTGCATGTGCTGATTGTTACACTAAGTCCATTATGTTTTTAAGAGCTATAACTTACCATTGTAAACTATCTAGTCTGTTAGAATAGTTTTATTACAAGTGGCTGACAACATATACTGCACTTAAACATTAGTTCTGTTAAAACAGATTTAAATGAGGACAGAAATCAGTGGTGACAATAGTTTTTAAATACCTTTATTGCCAATATATTTATTATTTATTTTATTTTACTATTTATTTAATTTTGTTAAATTTTCACGGATATTCGCACATGACCTGTAGACATTTTCCTCCAAACTCCAGGGTTTGACAATGTGAAAATGGTTGGAATGTATTTTTACAAGCATTTCTAATAACCACATGGTTAACACATAACACATTTAGATCACCATGTCACTGCCCTGCCCAAGACGCAAAAACAACAGATACAAACACACTCCGCCGTACCCTTTCCATCTACACTGCCCAAGACGCAAAATTCTGGTCAGATGTGCTCAGGTCGCGTACATGTTTATGTCACATACATCACCATCTAGCGTCACCGCCGAGCCGCCTGGCATGCACACAATCCAATTCCACACACTTTTGCATCACCTTATGCACGCAGATTTCCTCCCGAAAACGCTCTGTTCAGACCGTCATCATATAAACGTAGCCTCAGATCAGAATGGCCTGAAAAGTTCTGCATCCATATCAAACTCTTGTCCGTGCACTGTGGCTCCTCTCGTTTAGTCAGATCATTAAAAAAAGTCACAGTTTGAGCCCATTTTCTGTGATGCTGTTGCTCCATTGCTCTGCTCTTCTCAGAGTCACTGTGAGCACAAAGTGCAGCTTAAACTTCAGGCCTGAGTTTAGCTTTGGTCAGACTCAGACTCATTTCTCTCATGGAACGAGTTGAGGCTTATTACAAGTAATTACAAGTTTATTTGCTTAAATTCATTGTTATGGTGCAGCAACAGCTAAAAAAAACAGAGAGAGTCACCTCCTCTCTGTCCACGGAGCGACCGGGAGAGGAGAAGGAGCAAACAGTGTGTTTATTCAGATCATTTAATAAAAGTCACACTTTGAACCCATTTCCTGTGATGTCGTTGCTCCATTGCTCTGGCCTTCCCAGATTCACCGTGAACACACAAAGTGCAGCTTAAACTTCAGGTCTGAGTTTAGCTTTGGTCCGACTCAGACTCATTTCTCTCATGGAACAAGTTGAGGCTTAAACTGGAGATGGAGTTAGTATCAGCTCAGGATTTCAGCATAAGACTGGACTTGTTAAGCGACTTCGATGGAATATTCCCCTAGTATTGAATGTAAAATAACAGAGAACAAAAGAATATTTTTAAAAGGAGCTTTGTTCCGGCTGCTATTGTACTATAAATTATAATCTATTTATCTAAAGATTGTGTGTTTTTAACATATTTAATATTCATTGTGATTTTAGCCAAGCGTGATGGATGAATTTAACTAATTGTTTATGGAACAAACCATTCTGCACTGGAGAACTGTAACATTTTATTGTGTAATTGTGTTTTTATATGCATTTTTTGCACATAATGTGGATGAATGAAATGTGGAACCTGCCTCTCAAATCTGCAAAGCTCTACATCAGTTTGGGGTCCTTGGCCTGAAAAATGTTGAAGACCCCTGCATTATAACATGGTGGAAAGCACCAAAAAGTAAATTTTGCATAATATTCCTCTTTAATTTAGAGGGAAATGAAGCTGGAAAGAAAGCAGGACGGTGTATTTCTTGTTCCTCTTGTTCCTCCCCGTCACGTCACAATCACAGGTGTTACTTTTGCCTCTCAGCCAATCACCTCTCCAGAATTCTAGACACACTCTGTGGATGTCACAGACCTGTATGTGTGCGCTGACGTAGTGCTCCGTGCGGCCCCTGTACACCCACTCCCCTCGCCTGATCTCCGGCTGCTCCGGGAGCTCCCACTGCGGCTCTGCTCCGTCACAGTGGAACCACACGTAGATCTGACCGTTGGCCTCCACACTGGGCCAGCGCCGCACTCTGGCAAAATCTGGTACTGCAAGACACAACCAAGAGACCGAGTTTAGAGTTTCATAGAACACAGCAAACCAACTTTCTTTTACTGTGTTATTCATACCACAAGTGTCATTTCAGGACGATTGAGCGCACCTGAATATGAGCCACATCAACTACATTTTAATAGAAAAAAGTTGCACATATACACACACATCAAGAATCTCAGACTTCCGGTCATTGCGCAATCCATACTGAGAAGGATTTTCCAAAAAAGTGAGCATCAAACCACCATGTTTGTCAAAGTCGATCTTTTCAAGTCTTTTGAACCATATCATTTTTGTTTCTGGTTCTGATATGTTCTATGTTCTGTCATATTTTAGTTTTGGGATTCGGACATCGTAATTGTGTGGTTGTTGGATCCTAACAGCGGAAAACAGCTCGAGAAATGTGTTTGCGAACTCCACAAACACACACCTTCATCATCGTCATCAACCTGAGAACGCGTGGACCACGTCTCCTTCTGTAGATACTGCGTGGACACCGACGTCCTCCTGTGCGCCGCGTGTGGACCATGTTTTCTCACATACGCTACGTAAACCGCGCTTCCTCCTGTGAACCTCTAAACCAGAACTAACACCAAGACTAAAACCAGGACTAATCCAGTCCAGGACTAAACCAGGTCTAAACCAGGTCTAAACCAGAACTAAAACAGAGCTAAACCAGGACTAAAACCAGGACTAAACCAGAGCTAAACCAGGTCTAAAATCAGGACTAAAACCAGGTCTAAACCAAGACTAAACCAGAACTAAACCAGGTCTAAAATCTGGACTAAACCAGGACTAAACCAGAACTAAACCAGGTCTAAAATCAGGACTAAAACCAGGACTAAACCAGAGCTAAACCAGGTCTAAAATCAGGACTAAAACCAGGACTAAACCAGAACTAAACCAGGTCTAAAATCAGGACTAAAACCAGGTCTAAACCAAGACTAAACCAGAACTAAACCAGGTCTAAAATCTGGACTAAACCAGGACTAAAACCAGTACTAAAATCAGGACTAAACAATATGACACCTAACAGTAGGTTGGACATAATTTAAGGTGATCTCATATAAAAAACATTTCTCTATCAATAATATTTTTAATATGGTTAAGGAAAGACTGGACTTTTTATTGTCTTGTAGCAGATAAAACATCTTCTGTTAACATCCTCGTCCTGATCCTAACAGATCCTCGTCTTTGTTTCTCTACAGCAAACAGTTGCTTATTCATGGAGACTTGGGCTCAACAGACAATTTGAAGAAAACAAACAAGAATTTTCAGGATGTGGTTGCTACATTCATGAAGTTTTAAAAAGCATGACAATATCAAGTAATCTAAAGTATTCACATTACTCACTTGAAGTAATTTAATGGATTAAGTTACAAACTACATTGTGGGGGATGTAATCTGTAATCTGTAGGGGAATACATTTTAAAAGTAACACTCCCAACACTGACAATCTGTTTATTTAACTTGATGGTTACAATGATTTCTCTCATGTATTTGTTTGAATATTCAAACAATGACCCACATGTAAAGAGCACAATGAAATCTAAATGTGAGTATTCTCAAATTATAAAAACATTCTTTCATTTTAATTCAACATGTTAACAGAACCACAAATGTTTATCCAAAATGTTTTAAAATTCAAATTCAAAGTATTCAAGTAACTGGCAGTATTACGGCACTTGTCCACTTTTTCTTCAACACTGTTCGTTCTTTTGCGTGCACCTCACACCCGCCTCCTCCCGCCGCGCCTCCTCCCGCCGCGCTCCTCCCGCCGCCTCCTCCCGCCGCCTCCTCCCGCCGCGCCTCCTCCCGCCGCGCCTCCTCCCGCCGCGCCTCCTCCGCCGCGCCTCCTCCCGCCGCCTCGCCGCCTCCTCACACCCGCCTCCTCCACCCGCCTCCGCCGCGCCTCCTCCCGCCGCGCCTCCTCCCGTGCGCTGTGCAACACCACGCCTCCTCCCGCCGCGCCTCCTCCCGCCGCGCCTCCTCTCGCGCTGCCTCTCTCACTGCGCCTCCTTCAACAGCCACGCGGGAGGAGACACGTGATACAAATGCACAGAGGTTTTTCACGCTCTATGGTCCGATTTGAGACTCTTCTGGATTCACACAGAAAGTAGAACAGACTGGACTTGGAATTTATATGTCATATTTTATTTACAGTATTTACAGCCATGAATAATTTATTTATTATTAATGAATTATTTTAATAACTGAAGTAATTTAACACATTTTATTATCAGTATTTTTGTTACCTAGTATTGTTGTTTACAGACATATATTCTATTGAAGTTTATCATTGACTTCTTGGACACGAGCTGCAGGTATGACATATGAAGACATTACACTTTTGTTACCTAGCAACTGTAAACAACGGCCACAACTTGACTAAATGACACAAAAGTTATGATTAGACAATTATAAATAATGACAATATCTTTATTTCCTTAAATGAAAGTTTAAACTGTCAAATAAATCTGTTTTTTGCTCGTAAATTGGACTTTTCTGTGTTGCTGACAAAGGCAGATGGATTCTGTTTTACAACTATTACTGCTGCTGCTTCCTCTACTTTTCTACTTTTCTTCTCAACTTGTTTTCCACAAACTGCCACTGGATTAAAAACTATGATAAATATTTAGCACAGATTCTATTCCCCAAACCAAGTCACAACTTAATTTGCACTTGAACTGGATTTTTGTCAGGAGAACAATAGTCTTGTTTCCATGGGCACAGAACGGGCATCGTCCCAGGCCTCTGTGCATGTCACAAGAGCTCGTAATACTCTGATGTAATCAGAATTACAACATACAATCGAAACTGAACCTGATATGTTCTTCATAATCATAATCATAATCATAATGTTGATCTCAGCAACTGGCCCTGCTCTGCCCTCAGGTTCCACCAACAAAACTGTAAAACACAATACAGTACAATACAAAAAAAAAAAAAAAAATGCAATTTATTTTCTTATATGTAAATATTTGTGAAGTTTTGTGCTCAATGTTTAGTCCTATTCTAGCCCATCTTTAATCCAGGTTCAGTCCAGATTTAGTCCTATTCTAGTTCAGGTTAAATCCAGGTTTAGCTCAGATTTAGTTGCAGTTCAGTTGCATTTTAGTCACGGTTTAGCCCAGGTTTAGTCCAGGTTCAGTCCAAATTTAGTTGTGGTTTTAGTCACGGCTAAACCCAGCTTTAGTCCTGGTTTAGTCCTATTCTAGTCTAGGTTTAGTCCAGGTTTAGTCCTGGTTTAGTCCTATTCTAGTCTAGGTTTAGTCCAGGTTTAGTCAGGGTTTAGTCAGGGTTTCAGCAACCACATTATTTTGAAACGATGTCATGAACAGGGCTGAGTTCATTTAAGTTTTTCTTCTTCTCAATACTTTTTGAGAAATGTGTTTTTCTGTTGTTTACAACCTACATGTTAGACATGTCAAACTCAGGCCCGGGGGCCAAATTTGGCCTCCAATATAATTATATTTGGCCCACGATCTCATATTAAAAATGTATTAGAGCTGCACACTGGCTGCAGCATCAGTACTAATACTACTACTACTACTACTAATATTATTAATACTACTACTACTACTACTACTACTACTAATACTACTACTACTACTACTACTACTACTACTACCACTACTAATATTACTAATACTACTACTACTAATACTACTACTACTACTACTACTACTACTACTACTACTACTACTACTACTACTACTACTACTACTACTAC
>NW_026571133.1:42605973-42705973 GCF_026225935.1 Boleophthalmus pectinirostris | reverse complement strand
AGAAATGGAGGAGAAGAAGCAGAGGAGAAAAAGGAGAGGAGGAGAAGCAGAAGAGAAGCAGAGGAGAAGCAGAGCAAAACTCTCGTGTGTTAAAAGTGAAGACCATCATCATATAAACGTAGCCTCAAACTGCTCGTGTTCGGCGGACAGGGCATTGACAACTTTCACAAAGATCGGATTCTGTAAGGATTCTTTTTTATTTTCACAACATAAACTTATTCTAACTTTTTAAATCCTCAAACTGCTTGAGAAAACGCCTAGCTTTGTAAGAATGAGGAAGAAATATGGAAGAGAAAATAATTTTTGGGCCAATTAATAGTTTAATGTGATGATAAAGAAGTGATATCATGGGCATCTAAGAGTATTTTTGGTATGTTTTATTAAATTATTTTGTTACAGCTACAGTTTTGTTGCTTGTTTAGTTGAAGGAAACTCATTTATGTGACACATTTGACATTTTCACCGTGTTTGGATGATTAAAATGTTTGTGTTTCATTTGAACTTTACACAAGAAGTAGTTTAACAAAGACTTTTAGAATCACAGACATGATTTAGACATTATTTTTTACTGATCCATATTGAATTGATTTGAAATATATATCGTATTGAATAGAGCATGCACTGTATTGAGGTATGTATCATATCAGTGACTTCTTAATGATACACAAACTTACTATCCACTAAACCAGGTCAGAATAGGCTCTGTTAGCGTCACTACGTCCTGGCCTGTTGTGTATCTTTACATTTTTTGCTGAGGCGTGCTAAAATAAATAGATATTTAAAGATGCAGCAGTGAACAGAGAGTTGCAAGTGACTGACAACATGTTAAAAACTACATGAATAAAATGAATTCTTCAGCAGAATCTGCGTATCATTCATTTTTTTATGTAAAACCAAAAATAAGAAAACAAAAAACAACTGTTTTGTCCAAACCAAAATGGAAAAAACTAAACTGTGATGCCGGACTGAACCAGGACTGAACCAGGTGCAGCCAGACCGGAACCAGATCGGGACTGAGACCAGGACTTAGACCGGGACCAGACCAGGACTGAGGCCAGAACTGAGACTGGGAACAGGACCAGGACTAAGAAAAGGACTGAGGCCAGGACCAGACCAGGACCAGACTGTGTTGGAGACCGGGACTGAGACCGGGACCAGACCGGGACCAGACTGGGACCAGAATGGGGCCAGACTGGGACTGACACCGGCACCAGACCAGGACTGAAAACAGTTCAGTCCTGGTTCAGTCTTGGTTCAGTCCTGGTTCAGTCTGTATGAGGCGCAAAAGTCCGGCACCACAGTTGAAGTCACGAAAATTTTTCATTTAAGCCAAATTTGAGACAAATAATGAAGAAAACGTTTTTGTTTTTTTGTTGTTGTTTTTTTGTTTTGTTTTGTTTTTTTCATTTTCTTACCTGGTCCCTGAAGGGTTGACCAGGTTTTGTAATCCCCCTGTATGTGTGTGTGTCTGTATATCTGTCCACCTGCGATAATTCCAACATTTATGGACCGATTGTCACCAAATTTGGTATGTGGGTCAAGCCCCTGTTATCTATGTATAATTCTCTGCATTTGTATAGTAAAATATGAATAGTTTTCAAGATAATCACTAATTATAAAAGTTCGTTTCTCTTTCACTGTAGCTGTTAAAATTCTAATTGGAATGAATTTCCATTTCTTGTTTTTCTGGTGACACACAACACACTGATCTACAGTCACACAACAAACTATAATAAATATACACAACTCATGAAAAATGATATTTTGGTTCCACACTAGTAAACACAGACATTCTCATGTGTGACCAACATCACACAAATGTTCATGGGCCTGTACACAGACACACATTACACTGTGGATATAATGATCATGTGATATGGGCTGGACTGTTTCTGTCTCATAAACTGTTTCTGTTATTGTATATGTATGATGAACTGACTCACCGATGCCTCATGGGACCAGGTTGATGTCTCTGACTGCACTTGTTTTTGGTTTTATATTGAAAAATGAATGAACCAATGATACACAGATTCAGTGTTTGTGTCTCAATGCCAACACTCACGCTAAACTTGAGGTATAAGAAATATTAAAACAACACCACAAACTGAAGTATTGATGTGATCAATTTGAATTAGATTTTTTTTTTTTTTTAATGTTACAATTTTCCTAAAAAACAGACAACAAGCAGGTGTGCTGTTGATTCTGTGAGCCACAGTGACCACTGTGGTTACCTCTGGCAACACGACAAACAAATTCTACAATGTTGAGTTAACAAACCAACAGTTTTGAGTTTCACCTAATGCTATTTTCTATTGTCTGACCAGTGAGTCGCCTCGAGTATCCACAACACGACCTGCAGCGGCACCTCCAACACAATCTCTGTATCTGCGCCGGACAGACACACAATCAATATCCTCGAGTTAAAGTTTAACCTGGACTCTATACGGAAAGGCCCAGTTTTATGATGCCAGTCGGATGGCCTAGGGTGACCCGGTCCTGGCATGCCCGCGCCACTGCTACACTCCACTTCCTGTTCTGAACTAAACAGGTTTTTCCTCTTGTATTTAAGATAGTTTGATAATTTTATTTTTGTATTTCCACTCCCATTGCAGCTTTAATCTGTTTAAATATAGTCTTAACCTAACAGAGCCCTTAATGTGACTTCAAGTTTGAAATTAAAGGTCACTGGCCTCATTTATGAGCAGACCATTAGGATCTGATTACTGTCTGATACTGAATATCTGCAAACACTTATGTAACTGCTAAAGTGGAGGGTTTGTTACTTGCGTGTCTCCATGGAAATGTTGTTTCTTTGAATGGAATGTTCCGCAGTGGGGCATTAAACATACAGTATTTGCTTTGCATTTATCCAAAAATACCTTAAAAACATGAATTCTGATCCTTTTTTACCCATAAATCTGAAGTGGTTTTCATTAGGAATACCAACTTTAGTTCCATATTGTGCAAAAATTAAGGCAAAATAGTAATATCGCCATGGAGACAAGCAGGTGGCAGACCCAACATATGAAAAGTTCCACAGTGCACCTTTAACTCAGCACTTTATTTAACTCAATATGGCTCAAATGTATTTCAAAAAAACTCAATGTACAATACAAATAACTCTTTACTAATTCAAATAATAATATATTGCTGTACTCAACTGTTTATTATAGCCTACTTCCTGTCCTGATACTACTACTACTACTACTACTACTACTACTACTACTACTACTACTACTCAGACTATAGCCTACTATATATAATACACTCATAAATTTATTGTTTATTTTAGCATGTATTTTTACAGTCTGGTTTTAAAACTCAATGTACATTAAGTTCAATACAAATCACTTTTTATTAATTAATGGTAAATAATTAAGTTGACAAATAAAAAAATGTATTAGTGTCCTCAACAACTTTATTGGCGCCTCATCTCTTCTAATCACATGTACTCGTTCAGAGTTTGGAGTTGTGTGTCAGTGTGGAAATGATGAAAACAAGTAGATGAAGAAAATATGGACATGTTCTAATTTTTCCTAGATTTTGTCAAACTTAGTACTGCGAACAAAGTCTGCCGGAGGTTGTCACTGGATGTTTCCAAATGTTTTCCTGGTTTATGACACAAGTGTGAATAGAGACTGTTGTTTACACCCACAGATCCATCATTCATTTTCCTTTATCAGTCTTTCATTAGAGCAAATTCCAAAAGCTTCAGTTAGACACAGCTTATAGGCAACAGCGTAAACACTGGCACTCTATGGCCACAGACCTGCACCCAGATGACCCAATCCACAGACCTGCACCCAGATGACCCAATCCACAGACCTGCACCCAGAGGACCCAATCCACAGACCTGCACCCAGAGGACCCAATCCACAGACCTGCACCCAGAGGACCCAATCCACAGACCTGCACCCAGACGACCCAATCCACAGACCTGCACCCAGACGACCCAATCCACAGACCTGCACCCAGACGACCCAATCCACAGACCTGCACCAGACGACCCAATCCACAGACTGCACCAGACGACCCAATCCACAGACCTGCACCCAGAGGACCCAATCCACAGACCTGCACCCAGAGGACCCAATCCACAGACCTGCCACTCCACAGACCACCCAATCCACAGACCTGCACTCAGACGACCCAATCCACAGACCTGCACCCAGACGACCCAATCCACAGACCTGCACCCAGACGACCCAATCCACAGACCTGCACTCAGACGACCCAATCCACAGACCTGCACTCAGACGACCCAATCCACAGACCTGCACCCAGACGACCCAACCTATCACCACCAAAGTTTCCTGCCTGCTCGCTCTGTCTGATCCAGACACAGGGCTTACGGCAACACACACGGACAAACTACATCTAATATGCCTTTGCTATTCATGCCCTTGTACATGTATA
Source organism: Boleophthalmus pectinirostris (assembly GCF_026225935.1). NCBI lineage: Eukaryota > Metazoa > Chordata > Actinopteri > Gobiiformes > Gobiidae > Boleophthalmus > Boleophthalmus pectinirostris. The sequence goes on along the minus strand of NW_026571133.1, from coordinate 42,701,557 downwards.
TATATATATATATATATATATATATATATATATATATATATAGAGAGAGAGAGAGAGAGAGAGAGAGAGAGAGAGAGAGAGAGAGAGAGAGAGAGAGAGAGAGAGAGAGAGAGAGAGAGAGAGAGAGAGAGAGAGAGATTTGTTTTGTTTATTGTTTTTATCAGATACAGATCTATTTTAAACTGCCAGTTCACCCACACATGAGCAGACTAGAACTAGAGCAGAGACACACAAAGACACATAAAGCTGGTTTACTTCAAATGAAATCTGTTGGTGATTAAAAGTCTGTGAAGTGTTTTGCTCCAAACTATTTGACCTGAGCTTGATCAAACTGAATGACCTTTAATAGATAATGAAGTAAGACAAGAGCTGATACAAAGTGTCATCACCTCATTAAGTTTATAGAGTAGGCTTGACTAATGGAAAATATGGTTTGCAAATTGCAAAGGGTTCAACTGTCCTATTTAACTACACATCATAGTAGCTGTAATGTCCTGTGAGGAGAAATGTCCAAGTGTCTCCATCTGGAGTCTATTGAGAGTCTGCAGACTCTGTATCCTGGATTTAACTCTGCTCTGGCTGCAGGTGCATGTGGCCTGTATTAACCTCACAATGATTTAGCCTAAAACACAATGACAACATGTAATATCATCAGCATCAAAGCTGTGTGCGTCTGTGTCAATAAAAGTTTGTATTGTACATGTGTATTACCGTGAAATCAGCGAACTTACCGAGCACCGTGAGGCTGCGCACGTCCCCGCGGAGCAGCAGGTGCGAGTCCAGGACGCGGTACCAGCCGTTGGGATACACAGGCGGCAGCTCCCCGGTCTGTCTCCGCCGCCGGACGTCGTTCACGGCCTGGGCTCTGGAGCGCCCCTCTGGCACGATGTATCCCACTTGGTCCGGGGTCCTGAGCAGCTCCAGCGGGCTGAAGAGCAGGCGGTAGAGCCATCCCAGCACTAGGAGACACGCCACGGCACAGAGGCACAGCGCAGTCCGCCCTGCTGCGCCCTGGAGCCCGCTGCTCACCCAGGACAACTCCCCGCTGTTGTCAGCGTCCACCAGAGGCCCGCCGTGGGACACGAACATGACAGACACCGCCAGGCCGAGCGCAGCCGCCACTCTGCCCGCGGGCACCGCCTGCACCATCCTGCTCCGAGCCGAGGTCAGAGCGCGCACTGCCGGGTAGAGACGAGGCTGTGGAGACTGCAGAGAGCGCACCTGACAGAGGCCACGCCCACTGCACTTACCTCTACTGCACTCATGTACCTCACATTTACACACGGACTATTCCACAGGAGAATTCACATTATGTATCCTACATTTGACTCTCTGTAAGAGCCTTACCCTCCACTGATCTGCTCAGTTTACTGTGAATGTTACCTGCATAACTACACCTCATAGATTAACTTTAAACCTACAGCCATGAGCCTGTAGCCACGACCACGACTGCCTGAACATCAGGATCAGGACGGACTGTAGAAACTGTCCTACGCCAAAAGAAGAACAGAGGATTTTCTTGCAGTAGGATCATGATAGTGACATTAACAGCCTCGTGTAGCACACACATCTCCACAGACTCTCCACAGAGCTCATGCTGTCGTAAATAAACGTGTAGAGGAGTACAGAGACCTGGTTGGGGTCCACCGCCTATTCTGACATCCCTTCATTACGACATCCCAATATTTAGACTTCCCTGTATTACGACATGCCTCTACCTCGACATGCCAGTTTTCTGACAGTTTTTGGTTTATAGCTCAGAACTGAGACCGGCTGTTGTGTCGATAATCTGACACGTCATATTTTACGTCTCTCGCTGTCTAAGGTGCTGAATGCAGCAGATCAATCAATAGATAGGCACAGTACCGTGGCTACCCATTACGCACAGCGCAGAGCACCAAGTCGTCTTGAATTTGTCCTTTGCCAACTCTCCATGTCGGCCTATGTTTGTAGACCTATCATTTAATTATGAACAGTCTACTCACATTTCCAGATCTTTCAAGAACAGCAATTATAATATTGTCCATTTTTCAATCTCCCACCTCTACTTTACAGGATCAAACATTATAACTGCTAGCCTCGTGAGCTTCATTTGACTGGAGCTCAACACTGTGGGTGATGTCACACTCCTCTAGTCCACTTCTTTATAGAGTCTATGGTGGTCACCGATAGCAACAGTTGGCACAAAAGAGCAGGGTTCAGTTGCAGGTAATTCTCTGTGCTTTTGTGTGCTCAGAGACTGGTATCCACAGCACCGAGGCTTAACTAGTGTTCATAGTGCTGTGAAAAGTGTCCTCGAGACAGACAAAAGAACCTCAAGAGACACATTTGGACAAAAAGAGGGTGAGAGTATTTTCTTAACATCTCCATCACATTTTAACCAGCTCTTCTACATCATAGATCAATAACAAATCTGCTGTGACATGTCTCTACCCCAGCTGGCCCCGCGCCCTCCTGCAGCTGCACTAAAGCAGAATGTTCCTCCAGTCAGAGCCAATAAATGTATCTATCATTGAGAAGCAAGTTACAGGTCAGATCCGTGGAGAGGTGACCCGCTCACAGTACAATACATGTTTTTTATGGTATTTATGAGCCAAAGTTATTAAATACAGCTTTATAAAGATGTTTAAAGCCATTCCAAACCTGCATACAAAGCAATATGGAGACAAGCAGGTGGTGGAGTATTAGAAATGTTACATAGTACACCTTTAAATATCAGTCTACAGCAGTGTATGGGTCTGTATGACTGAGGGATTACACAGAAATAAGTGCACATGGTAATATAAAAGAAAGTACTTCAATTTAATGCTGAAAATCACATTCCATTGTTTAAATAAAGTGTGTTTTTTATTATCATTGTAGTATCAGAGTCTCTATTGAGGGTCGAGTCTCTTCCTTAGTATTGAAATCCAGTTTGTAATGTGACAACACAAGGATGTATGGGTGGGTTTTATGGGAGGAGCAGTAGGAGGAGTTATGGGGGGCTTAGGGCAGACTGGGGATGGCCTGGGTCCACAGTTGGACAAAGCGCAGCCTCATCTTCTGGGAAGTGGAGTTGTCGTTCATGTCAGATGTGATGTTCAGATACTGCTGTGAGGACATGTCCATCTGCGGCCAGCTCACAGGCACCGCCGACGGGCCCACGTTAGGGTCTCTGTCGACAAAAAGACAAAACATACCAATAGTTAATACTTGCTCAGACCAATAATAAATATGTATAACAGACCATATGTTTTTTTGTATCTTTTTTCTGTAGTGGTAGTTCTATAGTTAAAAGTTCTCTGTTACACAAGACTATGAGCTTTAAGTCATGTTACAAAGTTGTTATGTCATCAAAAAAATACCTAGAGTTGTGTTTTGTTTCTTTCACACGTTTGAGTACCACTTTATTGTTAGTCTGTCTACATCTCCAGAGCTCAACATGCTCTGTTCCACCTTCTGATGGCATGAAGTTTTCAACATGTGTGTACAATCCCCCAGTCGTCCAGGTAGAATCTTAGCCAGGCTGGTGCCACCTAGTGCCTCCACTCAATTTCATTTCTCTCCAGTGACTAGGTCAGGAATCAAAATACACTAGATGGTTTGTAAAAACCCTGGAAGTGTGAGTTCAGGCACCAGCCAATCAGCGAAGAGCCACACATTCTGTGTTGGCAACAATTCCCAAGATCAAGGATTTGAAACTGGAACAAAGAAAATGTTTGATAAATTTTATCAAGGGGAAAGATGTTGCGCTTCTTCCTACAGGATTTGGGAAAATCTTAATATACCAGTTATCCCGTTAGCGGTGCATTACATACGTCACGACCAAACAGCAGCAATTGGTTAAATGAAAAAAAAAGTATACGCTTACTGTCGAGCCAACGAATCCTAACACTGCGAGGTCAGACGGTTTCTATGAAGTGAAACCGACTGATGAATCAGGCTTGTAGAATCCATGGCAAAAGAAGAAATACATTTTTTGTCAACTGAACAAAAGTTTATTTTGGTCGAATTCTCAGAAATGAAGAAGCCGCTTGGATGAGCTGCAAAACATATTTGACCAAAATAAACTTTTGTCCAGTTGACACATAGAATTTCTCCTTTTCCCATGAAGTTTTCAAGTTAACTACCTAAAGATACCTTTAAACTTGTGTCTACCTGAGATTGACAATTCCAGAGCTAAGATTATCCAAATGATTGTACAGTAGGTGTATGGACACTTCCTGTGTTATCACTTGACATCACGAGGTGGAATAGAGTTAGTTACTTAGTGTTAGTTTGTGAGAAGTACACAGTTAAATATGCGGTATTTGTGCATTAAACATGTGTGAATGTATGAAAAGTATGGTCCAAAATCTCTAGCACTAGAAGGCCATGGATAATGTCTTACAACCTTTTGTACACTGCCCCCTGGAGGTGATACAAAAAGCTGCATGAATCATACACTTGTGTCTAACCAAAACAACCACAACAACAATCATTTATTTATACTTCAACTAAAGACTATGCACTCCATGTCAGACTACTAACCTTAGTGTATATAAAACTATGATTACCTGTAAGTTTCAAACTGTACTGTGTAACTTTTCTGGCAGAATTCCACTACCTGCTTGCCTCCATGGAGATGTTATTGCTTTGCCTAGAATGTTCCACAGTCTGGCATTAAACTTAAACTTATTTTTATTTATTCAATTGCAGGGGTTTACATTACTCAAACATCCCTTGAAAAATGTTCATTCTTATTGTGAGTGGCCTCGCCTATCCACAGATCTGACCTGTAACTTGACTTGGTACCAGCTTCTGCTTGTCTTCATATACTAGTATATATGTTTTATGGCATATACTGTGTAATGTTTTAGTCAAAGCAAAAACACATCCATGGATCTATGTAGATGTCTGACCCTTCTCCAGAGAAGTTACATAGTGCAGCTTTACTGAGCTTAACAATCAAAAGAGTCAATTAAAGGACCTGTACCTGTGTTTGAGACTGCCATGTATAATCTGTGCGTTTTACATTAACATTTTCTCAGGTAGTAACTAATACAGAAGCTACATTATTGACCATCTCTTTTCTTCCAATCAGGCACATTGTTTCTAAGAATTATGGGAAACCAACTACCTGACACTATCTTAGACACTGGATTCCCTGTCATGGTGCATGATCAGTAGTTTTAGCCAAAACATTGACTAAAACTAAAGCATGTTTTTCATTTTGGTCATGTTTATTGCACTGAGAATGTAGAGAAACATGCTTCCATACTGTGTGGCTTGCAACTCCACAAACCTGATGACCCTCCTCTGCTTAATTCTATGGAAACATTGTTCCTATGGCTTTAATATTCCACAGTACAGCATAAAACATACTTATCTCCATGGAGAATGTTCCAAAGTATCGTTCACTTTCAGAAAGTTACATACTGTACCTTTAAAGTAGGTTGAGATTGGAGAACTATGCAAAAGTTACATGCAAAAGTTCAAACTAAAACATGTTCTGAAATCACAATTTAAGTAATGGTTGGTCAAAACAAAAAACAATACAAAAAAAACAGTAAGCCAGTCTGACCCAGTTCTGGCGAAGTTGGTCCAGTAGGCAATGAAGTAGGCAGACAGGGCGCGGTGTCTGTCGGCGTAGGCTTTGGGGGTGGTGAAGGGCTTTCCGAACACAAACTGCAGGTCGTCCGCATGGTCTGAGCCGACCCAGTCATGGTAGGGCTTCCCCGGACCTGCCATCAAACTGGGCTCAGACAGGAGGTAGGAGAAGGTACGACCAGACCTGTGCACAGAAAGTCCACATGAAAAAGTCCATATGATAGTTTTTTTTTTTTGTTTTTTTTTTACTTGGTTTGATGGGATAGTACTTGTGGTAAATATTAATAAATATTCATTGTAGTTTTACATCAGTTCAGGGGCAGTTTGTAAAAAAAAACAAAAAAAAAAACATGCAGGACGTTCTCAAAATAAAGGTGTTGTTTTCCTTTTTGTCTAATCAAATATTTAGTTTTGGTCTTTTACATTTTCCTACATTATGATTGCTACATAAAATGGAATTACCTTTACTCATGTCACATCTGCTGTCTTCCCAACCAGGGAGGACATTATAAACCAAAATGAAAACACAGAAATGTTAAATATAATGACGTTAAATGCATTTTAGAGATAGGTGTAGTCTAACCTGTCATCTGCACTTTAAATGGTTCAGTTATTTTTGGCCCATAATTCAACCAGACATCATTTATAGTAACAATATGCATTATTATTATGATTGTTTGACTAGTTTTATTTAACCTTTTTGACATGTATTTTAGTCTTAGAAAAAAATGTTTTATAAATAATGTAGGCCCAGTAACACAGAGAAGTAAACTGATGAGCATTGGTATTAAGTGTTTTGCTCAACTGCAGTAATCCTGTACAGTGTGTGTCTTACGTTGCCATGGTCGTGTGCAGGTACACAGTGGTCTGGATGGGCACTAAGAAGATGAAGTCCGTTCCGATGTCCACTGCCGTCCTCTTGATGGTGTCCTGGCTGGGCGAGGGGCCCCACTCAGAGGAGTACTCTGTGAAAGCCAGCTCCAGAGCAGCCGGGCCCTTCTCCTTTGTGTAGGCCCTGAGGAGCCTTCGGAGGTCTTCACTGTAAGAAGCAACAGATGTTTTTAGACATTTTACAGTTGTGCCACCCTTTTCTAAACAATGCAAATAGAAAAATGTACTGCTCTTTACAGTACGGTACAAGCATGGTAGAAACCAGGGGACCCGTCTCCAGATGTTGTGCTAGTCTTGGTCAGGATGACATTAGCTGGAGAATTTGACCTGTGGTGCATGTTTTGGGTTGACCAGGTTAACCGGTGTGCCCAGAGGAAACCCACCAGACACAGGGAGAAACATGCAAACTCTAGCACTAAACCCTTGTTGCAAATAGTCCTAATACAGACAGTTCTTTTCTCTGGCTCACATGGGGGTGTCCTTGTTCTTGCTGCCCAGGGAGGGGATGTCCTGTGAGGTGAACATGTGTCCATCCATGTTGTTGACCCCCAACAGATAGTCCACCTCAGCCGCGTTGTGGAACAGTTTGGTAGGGTGATCTGGCAGGAAGTCTCCGTCCACCACAGGGGTCAGCAGCAGGTTCATCACTCCAGGCTCTGACAGGAACACAACACATGCAGGGACAAGAGTCTCAACGCCGTGGAAGTATGTGCAGTATATGCATATGATTCATTCAGATGTGTTTTACTGTTATTAATAATAATAAGAATGCATGAGTTTTATATAGAGCTTTTCTGGACACTTTGCAGAGCATTATTCATTCACCCCAGACCCGGTGGTGGTAACATACTATTGGCAGACTGACAGAAGTGAGGCTGTCCATCTGCGCCATCGGTCCCTCCGACCACCACCATCACTCACACACACACCACTTTCCTACTAGACAATGTGGGTGAAGTGTCTTGCCTAAGGACAAAATGACGACTGGCGCCCCCCTGTGGCATCTGATTTCCCCAGTGTCTCCCATCTGAGTACTAACCAGACCCAACCTCTGAGCTTCTGAGATCTGACAGGATCAGTTATCATGTCATCACAACATTGTTTTACATCTTTTTTCTCATCATGTTAGTTAAGACTTTACTTGGAAGAGTATTTAATCATTTTGCTTTAAATCAGTTAGTAATTCTGTTTTATAACTTAATATACTGGATTTATGCTGAAAAAAAAAAAAAATACTTTTGCTTATTCTACTTTTACTTTACTTTTATTTTACTTTATTTTATTCAACACTGCTCAAATTACCTTGAAAAACAGGTATTCTTACTGTGAGCGTACTCGCCTCTCTACAGACCTGACCTGTAACTTGGCATGGAGGTTTCTCGTGGAAATAGTTTGAATGTAATACTGTGGAATATTCTAGGCAATAACATTGCATAACATAACAAACTAGAAAAGCACTCAGAGAGCGCAGACCTCCGCCAAGGACTACCCCCATTTTTTATATAAATTGCGATAAAATCAGTCTTCTGGATCAGATCCAGATCAGCCTTTGGAATATGAAAGAGGATCCCATTGTCCATCCCTGAGTCAAATTTCATGGGGTTTGGTCAATAATTAACAGAGATATTGAGAAACTAAATTGTTGGCCCCATGTTAACTAGAATTTCAAAGTGATCCAGAATCCAGGATTTCTTCTGGATCACCCCCAAAATGAAATCAGTTCTTCCTTTTCACATTTCCAACAAATCCTGAAAATTTCATCAAAATCGGTCCATAACTTTTTGAGTTATGTTGCTAACAGACAAACAAACAAACAAACAAACAAACAAACAGCCGGCAAAAACATAACCTCCTTAGCGGAGGTAAATATCTCCATGAGCCTCCACCACAAAAGTGACACTGTGCAGCTTTAAAGATCAAGTTAAGGTCAAGTGATCTTCATCCATGACAGTCACATGAGTTTGCTCGTGTGCTGACAGAGACTCACGGTCGGGGTTGCCTTGTTTGATCATGGGCGCAGCCATAGTCAGATTTCCTGCATCTACGGTCCTCAGACAGTCAACCATAGTGTGGTCAGTGGGACAGCCCACCTTCTCTGCCACCTGCAGAGACACACAAAGTCACACACACACAAAGTCACACACACACATTAGCACAGAAGCAGAGCCGTCAGGAGCCGAGCCAGGACTGGTCCAGTCCAGGCCCTGAGTCTCTCCTGGGTCCCCCTCACCTGCACAGCCACATCCCGGGGGTTGGTCTTGAAGGCCCAGGGGCATAAGGCCACTCCGCTCTGGGAAATGGCTCTGCGGATCAGCCCTCTGTTGTGGGGCGACAGGATCTGTGTCCGGACAAAAACACCATCATATTATCATGATAGATTTAGTGTGACAGGTTGAAGAAGGATGCAGGGATGATGCTCATGAATGTTAACAGGATACACATGTTTGCTGTGGCAGTGTGAGTTACTGTAAATAGCCGAGGTCTTGTTTTACATTATTAGATTGTTTTAGAATAAATAATATCATTTATATGATGGTTTACAATGCAGTATTTGTATTCTACACATGTGGTATTTTGTGCATGTGTTGGACCGATAGTGGACAGTATATCCATCCATCCATTTTCTTCCACTTATCTGGGGTCGGGTCGCGGGGGCAGCAGTCTGAGAAGACTTCCCTCTCCACACACACTTCCTCCAGCTCTTCCGGGGGGATCCCGAGACGTTCCCAGGACAGTATAAATTGTTCTTATTGTTGACTGAATATAAGAGCATTCTATAATTTATTTAAGTAAATCAGGGACTGCAGATGGAAACTAGCTGTTCAGCTATAAACTGGTGTGGAAACTCTGAGCTTAATGTCTGTATCATCCGTGTACTTTCAAATAAAGACTCAACTAAACTAAAAGTATACATTTTTACAATTGGAAAATTAGCTGTCAGACCTGGTAGTTGACACTAGCGCCTCCTGCAGACTCTCCGAAGATGGTGATGTTGTTGGGGTCTCCTCCGAACGAGCGGATGTTCCTGTGCACCCAGGCGATGGCCGCCTGCTGGTCCCACAGGCCGTAGTTTCCTGTGGAACATTACAAACACCATCACTTTTAATTTAAAACAAATGAATCAAACTAAACACAACCTCATATTGAAATTATATCTGCAGACACTCTTTATATTTTATGTACCAGGCATGGACGAGTCCCCGGTGCTGAGGAAACCCAGGACGCCCACCCTGTAGGCCGCACTGACCACGATGACGTTCCCCCTGTCTGCGATCTCCTGTCCACTGTACAGATAATTGTTGAGGAAGTTAGGCCCCATGGAGCCCCCCAACATGAAGCCCCCTCCATAGAACCAGATCATCACAGGCAGGTCGGACGAAACTGAAACGGGACGAGAGTGACATTGGACATATATTTCTTATTGTGTTTTAGCACTTGTCAATTTGAAATAAATCATTAAAAGTGATTAAAACATGTAATGACTATCACATTAAAATGCATTTATCTTAAGAGCTGTTTGAGACATTTTTATTTATATTTGGGTAAGTCTAAGTCTAAGTCCCACAGCTCATATGCTCCTATTTTACATATTACTATACAGATTTGATTTACTTAATATTATAAACAATATTATTTACGCCCATTATATACATTCTAAACTCAGAATGTTATAATAAAATCCAGTCCTCACCCTTTCTGCCATGAGGGACCCAAATGTTGAGGTAGAGACAGTCTTCACTTCCAAACGTGTTGGTCTGCAGCAGGCTGATCTGCAGGCACCTGGGAGCAAACTTAGTGGCTTTGAGGGTCCCTGTGGATAATAGAAACCATATGGAGCTTTAATCAGGCTAAATGTGGCTAAAGAGGACATTAAATTCATGGTCCCTACGTCAGCTCTCATGCTATTTATATAAAAGAACTCATTGCCCTTTTATTCACCGTGCCATTTCAGCTTCAGTCCTCCGCTACATATTTCCAGAGCAGATGATTTTGATGCAAGTCTCTTTTAGCTTTTACTGACAATTAAAAAGCCCCAAGTTCATCATTGGCAATAAAATAACTGAATCTGAGGTGACTGAATCTCAATTGGACCACATTATGAAACATTATGCATTCTTGTGGCTTTAAACGTGCTTTTGGACAAGGTTGTAATGCCTGTTTTCATGGAGGTGTTTAGGCGTGAGCTCCCTCTGCTGTCAGCAAAGGGAATGGGAACTATTAGAAAATACACAAATCTATAAAATGTCTCTTAAAGTACTTCCTGGTTGTAATGTCAGGGTATATTTGTGATGGGAGGGAGTGGACTGACCGCTCCAGCCGGGGTGGGGGTGGGGCTTCTGGAACAGTCCTGGTTTGGCGGCGAAGGGGATCCCTTTGAACACCTCCACTGAGCGGAACAGGCCCACGGGGATGTTCTTCCCCTGCACACTGCCCCCCTCTGTCTGCACCACGCCAAGCTGCACACACACATTTACACACAAACACACACACTGTAGCTCAGCAGTACTCACACATGACGGAGTAAATTAATAACATAAGATTATACTGAGTAGGCAGCTCAGAAAAAGTCATGTATTGGTCATATTTGGAGTCATTTTACCTCCGTCTTTTATTTCATCTCGTTCAGATTATTGTAATTCTCTTTTTACTTGTTTTAATGCTTCTTCTCTTAAACGGCTGCAACTTGTACAAAATGCGGCTGCAAGGTTTTTAACAGGAGCAAACAGACGAACTCACATTACACCTGTTTTATCTTCACTGCACTGGCTCCTGTTAAGCTCCGTGTTGATTTTAAAATTTTGGTTTTAACTTACAGAGCTTTAAATGGACAGGCGTCCCAGTACATCAGTGACTTACTGCGCCCCTACTCCTCAGGCCCTCCGGTCCTCTGGTCAAGGCCTCTTGATGGTCCCAAAGACCCGATTTAAAACTTGAGGTGACGTGTGGAATGATGGAATGCCCTGCCCCTAGTCCTACGTGAGACAGACTCTATAGACTCTTTTTAAAAGCAGCTCAAGACACTGCTCTTTAGACAGGCTTTTAGTTGACTGTATCTGTACTTCTTCTGTTCTTGTTTATGTTGTTTTTATGCTGTTTTGCTCTGTAAAGCACTTTGTGATTTTTTTTTTTTTTATCTGTGAAAGGTGCTATATAAATAAAGATTTACTTACTGACTGACTTACTTACCTTGCATTGTTTATACACTCCATACTTAGTGGTGGTACTGTAGGCCACAGCTGCCCTGGGACTGACTAAAAGAGGCTTCACTGCCACCATTACTCAGACACATTATTCATGTTGAGGCAGGTGGGTGAAGTGTTTGTCCAATGACACAATGTAGACAAGAAGACAACATTTTGATGGAACTATCTAGTACAGGGGTGTCCAAACTTTTTTCATCAAGGGCCACATATCTAAACACAGACAAAGCAGATCAAGGGCCGTAGACTGATGCTCAGTACAGGGAATAATTGAAATATGTGCATGTTTAACACCTTAAAATGAGCCATCAGTCTTTATTCATGCTAAGATCCTTAAAACCACACACTAAATGTTAAATATTTGCTTTATCAAGGTAGATTTAAAAAAAAAAAAAAACTTGCAGTAAAAAAATATTTTTTAATTGATGCAAGGTAATTTGAGTCAATTAACCTGGAAGTCTGATGGCCATGAAAAATTTGTTTGAGGGCCGCATTTGGCTCCCGGGACATAGTTTGGACATGTTTGATCTAGTATCTAGTATACAACAAGAGCTCATTATTATTGGGCTTACAAATAATAATAATAATAACACTCATATTCATTTTCATCTAAAACTCAGCCATCTTTGACATGTATTCATGTCTGTCTGAAAGCATTAGTAAAAATGAGTTTTCATTTGATTACAATATAGTTGAATACTTAAACAGAGCATGAGGGACATACACATTGTCACTGTCACTGTTTGTGTGATGATAATGTGGGTGCCAGTGATTCCAGCTCACACAGATGAATGCTGTTGTTGTGTCCTTGGGCAAGACACTTAACCCACCCAGTGTCTGCGTACACTCATGTACAAATGTGTGTGTGAATGGTGTGAGTGGTTCTTTGTTGTAAAGCACTTTGAGTGCCTCTTAGTTGGAAAAGCACTATAGAAACATGTGACCATGTACCATAATGTGAGTATAAGGTTTAGTATTGTCACATCTCTGTATCATTGATTCCACGATACACTGACACAGGCACCAATTCTGTGGTAAAGAATAGACTTACCGAGGCCGCAGAGACTGTCCCTAGAGCCAGGAGCAGAGCCAGTACAGTCCTGAGAGGGTCCATGTCTGAGCGGAGGACAGAGAATGCACCACAAGCCTTATATTCTCACCACCGACCCTCCCTATACGTCAGGTTCAGGGCCCCTGTGTTATACAAGCCCACCATCTGTGTAGAGCACAGCCATGACCTCTGCCTGACCCCTGGATAACAGACAGGGGAACATGGTACACATACTATAGAAGAAATATTGACAATCATCAAAAGTCTACATTTTTCATTATTACAATTCTGCCATTTTTTAAAAATATATTGGTTATTAGCTGCCAATATTATATTTGCTTATACATTACTGCCAAATAGTTTAATCATAAGAACATTCACACAGCTCCAATAAAGCTATGAGCAGATGTCCCTGATTTTGCATTAGTATCATAAAAAAGAAGGAACTACATTGGCCATGATCCATTGCTTTATTTTCTGCATACTTGAAGAATTTTCAGGTATTGAACATTTTGAATATTATATTTGTACAATGTTACGATATTTACTGTATTTTTGAGAATATGGCTCTCTTACGGTTAACAAATAGTACTGATTACCATATAATAAGTTACATAAATATGTGTACACTTGGTGGATGTATGATCCTAGTCCCTTGTGTGTTGTTCTCAGAGGCTGCTCTCATTCACACACAGAGAAACAACATGTGGCTGATTAGATAAAACCCTAAAAATACCTCACCTCTTTGCTACAACATGTTTACACTTTACAGTTGGCTTTTTAGGGGTATGGTTAAGATAAAAGTTATTCATTTATAGTAAGATCTAAATGCAAACACAGACACACCCTCCACACACTATAGGTGGATTTCCACACTGTGATGTTTACTGCTTAGAAACACGATGAACAAGGTTTTGTTAGTTGAGATGTATAATAATAAATCTTGGCTAGTTTTATGAAATTTGCAGTGAGCATATTATTTATTGCCTGATTTGTTATTTATTGGTCCCTAATGCCAACAGCTACTTCTGATATCCACAACTTGAGTCTTCTGGTAGTTTTAATAACACTGTGCTTTGTAGACACTGTCATTTTCAGATCAGTCAAATCAACTGACCTGAACATGAGACAGCACTTGGTAATGATATTCTTAAGGCCATAGGCTTCAAAAAGAACTCTGAGCAGTAGTAATGTGTTTATTGGTGTGTATAGTGCATAGTGTAATAAAGAAGTTCATCAGTTTCATTCAGTCTGGTTCAGGTCGGGCAAACTGGGCAGGACACTCGTCCAAAAGTGCACATAGCGCATCCTCATCTTCTGGCGCACGTAGCCTTTGTTCATGTCGTGGTGGATCTCCAGGTACTTGTGTCCATCAGCAGTGAACTCCGGCCACGTGGCAGGGACCTCCAAGTCTCCCTGGTTTGGGTTTCTGGAGGTGAGAGGGAGGAAAGTTACAATGAGGTTTCATCTCAGCAGTGAAGGACTTCTAGACATCATCCACACTGAAATAATATGCAGTAAATCCATCTTATGTACACTACAGTTGGGACTTGAATGAAGTCTTAAACCTTTATCATGCTGTGTATATCAGCCTGCTCCAGAATACTGCAATGAGCTCCATGGAGGAAGATAAGGTAAAAGTCATACTGTGGGACATTCAAGACATAGTAATAGTTATACAATTTGATGATGTCATTTCATTTGGAAGGCATTACCATAGGCCTGTAAAACAGGGTTTATGCAGGTTTTAGCAATGCATTTTTAATGTCAATAGATACGGAAAGGAAGATACTGAAGCTTTCATCTGGTCAAAGTCACGTTTTTTAAACACTCAGCAAAATAAGAAGAATCTTATTTACTGCGTTTTGAACCTAATTCCACCAAATATCTATTGCATTAGGGATAGATGCATTTATTAAAATGTTTCCAGTTAAAAGTACTGCCCCAGAATGTTTCCTGGCACAGATTTAAAGAAACAATTTTAACCACACATTAAACCTGTGTGAACAACTCCTAATCGAGAGACACATTTAAAATACTCCTCATGGAGCAGTGGTGCCCAAACTTTTTGTAGTCACTTACCCCCTGAGACTCGTCACCTACCCCTACTGCAACACACTCGACTCTGAACACATTATATTATATCTAATAGTCAGAATATTTGTATATTAAAGCATGTGAATTCGTTTTAAAGCTTTTTGACAGGCCTAGGAGAGTCAAATACTCTAAAATCTCATCAAATTAAAAGAACTGTCCCAGTCTTGACACTCCTAACACGCAAAATTGGTGCATTATTGGAGTGCAGGTCATTTCGGTCTTTGTATAGATTGCTTGTTACTCATAATACCCTGCCTCAATGTATTTAATGTTGTGCATATTATGTGGCCACTGCCCTTGAATGTAAGCATACACATCTAATGAAACACAGAAATGAAACACTTGAGGTGTAGCTCTTCGGCTCAGACTCCTCTGCCTGTCTGGCTTGAAGCGTATCTCCCAGACTTTCTAATCTGCAAAAAACCCACAACAACTTCCCACCAGTGGGAAATAAACATCTGGTGGTGTTTGCTGTATATGGCGTATACGACTAGTAAGAAACATTCTGGGTCATCCTACACGCTACACACATTTACACTGAAGACTCTTGATTTAAGATTTTTGAAAGGAATGTCCGCATGTTTAACATTATTTGTTTTACATTAGGTTCACAAAGCTATTAATGTTAATCTTATGTTTTAAAGTCCTTTCAGTTGACAAGAATCTCGTCTTTGGAGTTGAGTTAATGGCAACACTTTCAGCGAAAACATAGGGCTTAATTTAGTTTTTTGTTTTAGATATTAACCATAAATCAGATCAACATATCTGCAGTTTGACAGGGAGAACAGGAAATTCCACCATGAACTCTAACCTATCCTCCAGATCAGTAAACTATAAAAATTCTGAAATGTTGTGGTGTCACATGAACACCAACTCTGTGGCAGGCCAGATGGCAGATCCTCATCAAAAAGTTCCACAGTGCACCTTTAAGTGACATGAGCAGAGTTCATACCCAGTTTTGGCGAAGTTGGTCCAGTATGCGATCATGTATCTGGACAGGTCCCTGTGCCTGGGCCAGTACCCCAGAGGAGAGGAGAAGGGCTTCCCAAACACGTACTGCAGGTCGTCCATGTGGTCTGCTCCCATCCAGCTGGGGTAGGGTGTGGTCAGGCCCCCCAAGCGGTTAGGCTCAGATAACATGTAGGAGTAAGTGCGGCCAGTCCTGCAGTAGAGAGACACAGGAGTTTAAGTATAGGCAAGAAGTTGTCAGAAATGTATATACCTAATAAACACTTCATAAACTTGCTAATTGTAAACCCAAACAACCTGAATCTTATCTTATTGGCCTTCCCCAGCCAGCACCGGTTTTGACCAACGCCGGGTGGAATCAACTTGCCCCGGAGATTGGAGCAGTACTTGATCTCATACCTGTTGATGTTGACTCTGACTGGGACCTGATCAAACCTGTGTCCGTGGCAGCTGAGACTGGGTCAGGGCGAAACCCAAAGCCAAGCCCTCGCTGTTGATTTTGTGTTTTTTGTAATGTCAAATCCACACAACTGCCTCCCTTCCCTTGGTGTTGTATTGTGGTTTACTATGTGTTATGTTCGTTTCTTTTTTTTTTTTGTAATTTCTCCAAAAGAGCGTTTTCGCCATAGAAGCACTGTGTGGGAGTTTGCTTTTTTTTTCTCTCTCTCCTTCTCCTCCTCTTCCTCCCCTCTTCCTCATGTTATGCGTTACTGTGGTTTCTTAAAGGTGTGTCTGAGATTATGGCGGTCAATACCTGAATTTCACCTTGGGGATAAATAAAGTACTATCTATCTATCTATCTATCTAAGAAAGTGCGAGCAGTGAACATTTAGCCTGATTCATCAGCCGGTTTGACTTTGTGGAAACTGTCTGACCTCGTAGCATTAGGATTTGTTCACTTAACGGTAGACGGGTACTTTTTTATTTAACCAGTGGCTTGGTCATGATGTATGTAATGCACCGCTAACGGGACTAACTGGTACATTAAGCTTTTCCCAAATCCAGTAGGAAGCAGGACAATAACATCCTTCCCCTTGATAAAAACATCACCAAACATTCTCTTTGTTCCGGCTTCAAATCCTCGATCCCGGGAATCGTAGCCAACACTGAATGTCTGGCTCTTCGCTCTTGGCTGGTACCCGAACTCGCACTTCCGGGGTTCTTGTAAACCATCTAGTGTATTCTGATTCCTGATCTGGTCGCTGGAGAGAAATGAAATTGTGCAGAGGCACTAGATGGTGCCAACCTGGCTAGTGAACATTAAGCTACTATGAAAAAAAAACACATTCCATCTTCTATTTTTTATGAAGTAACTATGGATCTGTTGGTGCACTTGATCAAACTGTAAGTGTGATTGCAATCATAGCTCCAATCCATTAGAACTATGGTTTAATCAAATATAACTGTCTTCTGAATACAATGGACACTTCCCACACACATCCCACTTGTCTCATCTACAGTCGCTTTGAAAACATGAACCACTAAATATGCGTGAGAAATGACAATATAAGTACTTTAAGTTTACTTTTGAGAGTACATTATAGTTACAGTTTGTAACTATAATAAGTAATTATGATTTTGATTATTATTGAGCAGTCCTGTTTTGTAATATACTATATTAAGGTGTCTAACAGTCATGATTATGGAATTCAAAATTTGCAGTATGTTCGTGACTCTACTCAATTTCTAGAAATTAATCTCATCCATATACAGCACAATACACAGTCAAAAGGTTGTGAGCTTTCACATGAGGCATGGCCTGTCCATATACTGTGAAACTTGCACTTGTCTAGGTAAAGGCACTGGTTTAGTTGTGATTATAGGACTTTTTTTTTTTTTTTCAAGTTGATAATTAACCCACTTCCAGATTTGACACATTCCTATATTAAGTTAATTAGGTACAACTTAACATCAACCCCACTCACGGTTCAGACAAACTCCCTAAGCTGAATGAAGCTTCTTTTTGACTGATTGTAGATGTAAAATGGTTCTCACGTGGCATGTTTGGCGTGGAGGTACAGAGCCGTCTGAGTGGGCACCAGGAAGATGAAGTCTGTCCCGATGGCCACACCAGTCCTCTTGATGGTCTCGCGGTTCGGGTTGGTGCCCCAGTCGGAGGAGTAGACGGAGAAGGCGTTCTCCATCCCAGCCTTACCTTTGTCTCTGGTGTATGAGGCCAGCAGTGTCTTCAGGTCGTCACTGCAACAGACACATAGGCACAAAATAACAAAACATGCTTTCTTTTTCTTTCTTTTTTTTTCTAATATTGTCCATAAAGACATATTTCTTCAGACAAAAAGAAATCTTCGTCAGGCACAATATTGTCATCATCCTCCAGTGCCACATTGCTATAATCAAAAGACGCCAACCTCATCAGAAATACAGTCATTTGGAACATTCATGTGAGAAACATCTCAAACCTCATGTTTATCATCTGCCCCTTGTTGGTACCGTATTTTTCAGACTATAAGTCGCACTTTTTTCCATGATTTGCGACTTATACTCCGGTGTGACTTATATATTAAAATTTTCAGACTGACATCCGCGAGAGGCTCTAGTCTTTTGTGTCAGTATCTGCTGCTCCTGTTACTGCTGTACCACTGTCATTTGGCTCTACTGCACATGTCTCCTGCATAAAAAGCTGCTGTCTTGCTGAAAATAGTGAAATATGCAGCCGAAAATGGTCATCGAGCAGCAGAAAGAAAGTTCGGAAGCGAGTGAGAAAGTTGTGAGGGACTGGAGGAAAGCAGAGATGGAGAACACAGCTTCACTGGAACCGGGCGGGTCCAACGTGTAACTTTCCTGGAAGTCACTGGATGAATCGACAAAGCCTGAACTTCAATGACAACAGAAACCATCCTGTCAGGATTCAAAAAGGCCGGAATAATTCTAACTGGAACTGATGCTGACGACAGCTACACAGAAGAGGAAGCGGCGCTCTGTTTACATCATGGATCTATGGTTTATCTTCGGAGGTCGCGCAGAAGTGACACAGAGGATGAGGAGTTCAGTGGATTTAATTATTTGGAGTGAGATCGTGAGTTTAGTAAATTTATGTTCTGTTGTTTAAGCTACAATTATCTGAATAACTGTTAATATGTTACATTAACATATTAACAGTTATTCAGCCTGTTGTTCTCTGTTCTGTTGTTATTACTAGAACTTGACTTTCAAGATGAAATGTTGGTTCCTGGTCTCTGATTTTATTAAATACATTTCCCCAAAAAAGTGCGACTTCTTGTCCAGTGCGAATTATATATGTTTTTTCTTCTTCATTGCGCATCTTTTGGCTGGTGCGACTTATAGTCCAGAAAATACGGTACTCTGATTCTGATTGTGTCTTTGCTTAAAAACTTTAAAAAGCCATATTTTTTCATTTCAGGATTAGTTTTTATTTGGAATGTAACGATATCCAAATCTCTGGGTTTGATATTTTCATACATACATATATATATACATACGATATTTATTGCAATATTTATTGTGATATTTTGTGGAGCTAACAAAACTGTGAATGTGTTACTTTTTCCTCTTAAAATGTCTTGTCAAGACTTAATCCAAAGACCTAAGACTTAAAAGTGCTTGTAACGTTTATCTCTTCATGTAGTCTGCCCTGAAACAAAGCAAAGGATCACGGTCTATGTAGTTCCTTTCTTTTGTTTTTAGCTATTGCTGCACCAAAACTCTTCATTTAAGCGAAGAGACTTGTAATTCGATATATTGTGATGATCCACGATTTTATTGTGAGAACTTTTGATGATACGATATCACAATATTTCGGTTATTGTTACATCCCTAGTTTTTACGGCTGTGATCACTAAAAATGTGTGTATTATATTGTTATGTTACGAAATACCACAGTCAGTTAAACTCACATGGGTGTGTCCACCAACATGGAGTTGAGGGAAGGGATGTCAATGGCAGTGAAGATGTGTCCGTCCATGTCATTGACTCCGGCGATGTAGTCGATCTCAGCAGCGTTGTGGAACAGCTTTGAGGGGTGGTCCGGCAGGAAGTCTCCATCCACCACCGCAGACAGAAACAGGTTTTCCACCAGAGGCTCTACATGTGGAAACACTTTAGATTAGGGATGGACTACAAAAATATTGAATAATTTTTCTAATTATTGTGATTTTAAAATGCGGTGCAGGATTTTCCAAGAAAAATGGACTTAATAGACTAGTTCATGTTAAAACATTGTGCTGAAATTGCATTTTTCTTAAAGTTTCAGGTTGTTCATAATATTGTAATATTTTGTAAAAGAAAGAGTTCATCAATTAAAAAGATTTCTGTAATAGATTTGCATTTCTCTGCACAAATATTTGAACTTATTGTTATTTTTGGGGTTTATATGCCATGAGTTTTCTGATCCGGACACTTTGGGTTGGTAGTAGGTCGGATCCAGCTCCCGAATCAAAAGGAGTTTGACACCCCTGGGTTATGGGTTTAAAATCTGCATAGAAGAAGTCTGGATGTCCTGATTGATAACACATCACCCATTTGTTATTTAGATTATAAAGAAAATTGTGATAAAAACATAAAAATATATGATGAATATATGACAGGCGTTACCGGCAGGAGAGCTTTCCATGTTGAGGGTCCCAGCCATGGTGAGGAGCACAGGGTCAGTCATCTTGAGACAGGCTGCCATCCTGCTGTCAGTCGGACAGTTCACCTTCAGAGCCACCTGATACACACACAAAGAGAGACATGGTTTGGAATGAAAAAGATAGTGGGATATTAGGATTAGGATTCTGGAATTGCTTGAAAAATTTGACATTTTACGAACTGATTAACATATATCGAAGGATATGCACTTTTTTTTGTACATTTTCTCTCACATTTGCTGCATGTAGGAACATTTTTGTATTTACTAACCCACAGTGCTTTTTTAAATTTAACTTTTCTAACATCGTAACCCGAGAAACTATAAACGCTATAAAACTACAACAAAAAAAAACACATAATAAAGTCACAATGCTTTTAAAAGAGCAGTATGTAAGCCTGTGTTCTTCAGCACTGCAACCCAAAGGCTCATTCTCCTTTCTAATATACTGGAATATTATCAATAACTTAGCCATCATGTCTATTTTTTTGTAATGAAGAATAAATCAGCAGTACTATTGTGTTCACTAAAAGCTATATTCGATCTAAACATGTCAAGCAGATCTGTGGACACAGTTAGGTCATGTTTACTGAATTCTATATCACCATCTTACATGCAGTCTTTTTGTGGCACAGTCGTCATATTCCTTGAGTAGGAATAAGATGGTGGCTGCAGTATATTCTCACCTCCTCAGCGAACTTGCGCGGGTTCTTAATGACACCCCAGGGACACAGGGACACTCCGCTCTGAGAGATGCCTCTGCGGATCAGGCCCTTGTTGTGAGGAGTCAGGGTCTGCCACAACAACAAACAAGGTCAATCGCTTGTCCTTCAGTAAAAGAATTCTAAAGACAAGAAAAAAAAAATAGAATGAAGGTTATTTGAAGAAAATGTGTGAATGAGGTGTTTATCCCTTGTGAATGCTAGACTAATAGAGCCATGCATTCGTTGTGAACACATGTCGACCTCAGAATGGGGTTTTGGATTTAAAAACTGCACAGGAGAAGCCCAGATTTTTACCTGTGACGCAACACTTTGTGAAAATGTGTTTTTGTGACTGCTCAGAGAATATGACTTTGGATGAGTAGATTAATGAAAGTGTGAATGAAGCAGAATACAACTCCAGGAAGTTCAGACTCGATGTAAATCAAACTGGGTTACAACAAATCATTACAATCATTATCATAAATTCATATCATCTGTCAACACCCGTCATTCATGAATTCGTATAACTATAGACATTTGTCACTTTTGTTTTTTTACCAAAATATATGGATCAAATATAAAGTGTGTGTAGTTTTTTTTTTTTTTTTCATTCTTTTCATAGAAATTTAAAACTACTCTACATTAACTTTACTAGTCACCCACCGCCACAGACCCTCACTCAGAGTAGTAGTTAAACTGCTAGGTTAAACTTAGCTGTCAGTCTGTCTTGGTAAAAGCATGTCAAATAAGAATAAAAGAAAAGGGATACTGTATATTTTAGAGAAAGAACTGTATAAAGTTGTGATACAATTTTCGAGAGATGGAGCAGACCTGGAAGCTGACACTAGCGCCCCCTGCGGACTCTCCAAAGAGGGTGATGTTGTTGGGGTCTCCTCCGAACGAGCGGATGTTCCTGTGCACCCAGGCGATGGCCGCCTGCTGGTCCCACAGGCCGTAGTTTCCTGAGGACACATAATAAGTTTTAAATGATAATAAATTGTTCTTCATTTAAAAGTAATTCCATATGTTTTTTTGAGAATACAAAAGAGAGGGAGAGACTAAAATGCAGGAGTGGATCATTAAATAAAGCAATGAGCTAACAGCCTTTGTGGTGCAGCTGATAGATCTCCACTGAGGGAGGACCCTGTGTTCTGCTGACATCACCTACATTATCAGTGAATCAAAATGAATGTGTCACCAGTCTTATTTCTTGGATGTTTTTTTGGTACTTGGCAACTTTGCTCTTAGACTTTTTGAGGTGAAAACAGCAAACAGCTATTGCAATGGGTGACATATCCTCTGCCAACAGCCAACAGTGCATCATGAACTTTACAGACTCAATCCATGCCCATCTGTTCTTTAACCTTTGCCATGAACCCGGCCATGAGTGAGGAAGTGCTTTGTGGAGTATGGTACAAAGTTGCATCACTGGGTAGTTGTACCACTGTGATCATATTTTATGCTTATTATGTGCTACTTTTTTGAGACGAATTTTGTGCATCTCTAGCCTGATTCATCAGCTGGTTTCACTTCAAGAAAACTGTCTGCTATTTGTTTGTGATGTATGTAATGCACCACTAACAGGGTTAACTGGTATATTAAGCTTTTCCCAAATCCCGTGGGAAGAAGGACAATAACGTCTTGCCCCTTGATGAAATTCAACAACATTCTCTTTGTTCCGGCTTTAAATCCTCGATCTCGGGAATCGTTAACACAGATCGAAACATCGAAACACAGAATGTATGGCTCTTCACTGATTGGCTGGTGCCCGGACTCACATTTCCAGGGTTCTTGCAAACCGTCTAGTGTATTTTGATTCCTGACCTAGTCGCTGGAGAGAAATGAAATTGAGAGGAGGCACTAGTTGGCACCAGTTTGGCTAGTGTGTCTCTACAATGGATGTATTATAAAATACCTACAGAGTACCCATTTTTCACAGCAACTTCACAAACATAATAGCCAACACAAAAAGCATTAACAAAAGAATGAAACCAACAGTATAATTAATTTGTGTGTGAATGCATGTTGTAATAACGCCATTTCAAGAAATCTTAAACTAATTACTAGCAAAAGATGACAGCTTTGTTGTGTGCAAATGTTCACTGTCTTGACACTGGCACTATACTGACATGAAGCTTCAGCTGCTGTGTACAGCTGTGTACTATTGCTTCACTGCTGTGGCATTTGCCTGAAAAACTGACTAAATAAAAAAGAGAACTTTGGAAAATGTGCAGGAATATAGAGTGGTAACAAAGCAGGTCTCATTGAATAGCCCTAAGCACTCAGCACTAAGCCCTGATGAAGACCAGTTAAGGTCGAAACATTTAAATAAAGGCCTTTTAAATGCATTTTTCCTCGTGCGATTTTTTACTTTTTCTGCTTCTTTGGTGTGCCTGGAGTCCGTTGTGTTTTAGTTTTGATCCTTTTTCCAAGAACACCCTCTACCTGCTCCCACTGGTTGGAACACCTGCAGCAAACAGCCACATTTTTGTTCTGTCGAGGACTCACTGAATGTTGAAATCTGTGTCCTCCCTCGATGGAGACCTATGTTTTCACAAAAGAAAGCAGATAGACACGCTCTACCCACCACCTAAATGACAGGTCAGAGAGTCCATCATGTTATGGCCTAAAACATTACTTCACTTGTTGGTTCCTGCTGGGATAAAAACACATCCTCAAGTTTTATACTGGGTTGTGGCCCGAGTCTTAAAGTCTAATACTTGTGTGGATGATTCGATCTAGTTCAGAGGTGGTCCAGTGGAGTGAGGGAGGTGGGTGGCACTACTATGAGCTGGTTATAATTTTATACATCAGAACATTTATACATGAATAAAACACAACACAACGTTATCACAAGTTTAAAAGCTCAGAAACCTGTAATGACTGCCAGAGGACTGAATGTTCTCTGCACATGCAAATCAATAAGCATGATGTAGCACCTTTAAAATACTGTATCTGCACATTTACGGCGCTCTTTAGGACCTCCGGCATACAATAGGCTCTATTCACACTTACGTCACAAACCAGGAACTCGTCTGGAAACATGCAATGACAACCTGAAGGCTCTTGAAGGCTCTGTTCGAGGTAGTAAGTCTGACAAAACTAGGAAAAATTAGAAAATGTCCCAATTTTCTTCATCTCCATGTCATTGTAGGGTTCTGTTATATTCAGCTAATCAACAATTACAACCACACCTCAGTTTTCATCATTTCCCCATGGACGCACAACTCCGAATGCACTGGGTACATGAGATTAGAAGAGATGAGGCGCCAAATATCACATACATACGCAGTTTTCATTTTACCGCTGATCAGATTTACTTCAGTGGGTTTGATCACAGTCGGTCGGTGAGCCCAGTGTCGGTAACTACACCAGAAGTTGTCGTCACATGTTTCCAAAACTCTTTCTGGTTTATGACGTAAGCGTGAATAGAACCTATAACGTCTAGACATTTGAAATGGTTCTGTTGAAAACACAACAAGGAAAAAAAGGAATAATTCTAACCAGGCAGATCAGAGTCTCCGGTGCTCAGGAAGCCCAGGGTTCCCACGCGATATCCCAGTGACACCACAATGACGTTCCCCCTGTCTGCGATCTCCTGTCCGTCGTACAGGTAGTTGTCCAGGAAGTTAGCCCCCATGGAGCCCCCCACGAGGAAGCCCCCTCCGTAGATCCACACCATCACGGGCAGGTTGGAGGAAACTAGGAGACAACAGCAAAGCAATTTTAAGTAAGTAGAGGCTTTTAATTAATATAATCACTGTATATAGATTCCCAAGGAGCAACTGGGCTTCAGTGCCAACAGTGTCAAGTATATAAAATCCATCTGGTCAAGGATGTTGGTTGAAATGTACTCATCATATAGTCAGTTTGTGCACTTACCTTCCCTGCCGTGAGGAACCCAGATGTTGAGGTAGAGACAGTCCTCAGAGCCTCTGGTGTCAGTCATGATTAGGTTCGGCTGAAGGCAACGGGCTCTGTACTCTTTGGCTTTCAACACACCTGAAGAAACACACATTATGTTACAGGGATATTTTGTTATGGCCTCAAACTTTCATTGTTAATCTTTGCATGTTCCTGTGATAGAGGTGCATAAGTGTGTTCCCACCGTCCCAGCCTGGATGACGTTTGGGTTTCTCGAAGCGTCCGGGGATGTCAGCGAAGGGAATCCCCTTGAACACGTCCATGTGTCTGCGTAAGCCCAGGCGGATGTTCTGCCCCTGCAACAAGCCCCCCTCCGTGGACACCGTTCCCAGCTGCAAAGGAAAAACACTGCATTACAACCTGCATCACCAATAAACATGATACAATTTAAAGGGACCCTGTGTAACTTTTCTGGTGGAGTTCCACTGCGTTCTGGTCTTCATAATTGCTTCATTATCTTTATTGCTTTGCCTGAATGTTCCACTGTATGCAACCAGAACGTTTAATGTCACTTTCAGAAAAAATTCTTTAACTGTACCATTTTGCAAATTGATGCATCAGTTGGAGCAGTGCAAGTACCAAATTATTGCATACAGTTTATGATATAATCGCAAGAGCCCAATAAATATTCAGATTTGATATTTATAAAGAGTGTCCCCAAATTTGTTCTAAATTGTATCGGCTAATTTCAGCGACTTACGGAGGTAGCAGAGACGGCCTCCAAAAACACGGCAACAGCCACACAAATCCCGAGCAGCGCCATCTTGCCCAGCAGACTGTAAGGACCAGAGCGGAGCCCTAATGGACCTATATACTCTATATGCTGACACACCCCCTTCCCAGAGCAGCATCTGAGCCTGGGAGGCGTCTTTTCCCACAGTGGTAATGTTTAACCACTGTGCAAGATGGTCTTTAATAACCTCCTCATATCTGCAAGTCAGGTCACATGTTATGTTTACATTACTTAGTAGAATTTGATGATGTTGCAGTTTGAGATGGAGGGCATGAGTTTCAAGAACAATGACAATCTAGTACCGTTGCCATAGCGACTATTTTAAACTAAATATATAAATAAGAGGAAACTAGGGCCCCTGGTTTTACAAGTCCACCATCTGTGGAGTGTGCGGTGGTCAGCAGAGGTCAACCTCATGTTGAACTCTGAATAAACAAGGGATTTTTGTCACTTAAGTGTGTAATAAAACATTTGCAAAAAGAATTAATATAGTCATGTAATGTTCTTAGGTAATATGAGAGCTATCAAATAGAATTTGAGTGTGTTTCACTTAGCCTAATGTTAAACCAGTGGAGATTTTAAGATGTTAAATATTAAACATAGTGTTCATTCAGAAGTTCTGTCGCTGTGACCCAGCAGTATATATTATTTGTATAAATGGATATTTAGCAAGGCTGTCTGTAACAAATATTCTTGATATTTGATCCCCTAACCTCTTTAATCTAACATAGAATGCAGCTACTTCCTGTTCCTCTGTTGGTATTATTAACAATTATAACAAAGTCTTTATTACATTTTACTAAGATAATTAGTACTAACTGTTCCTTGTGTGTTGTTCTCATCAGCAGCTCTCATTCACACATGTTCAACATACGGCTGATTAGATAAAACTCCAAAAATAGCTCACCTTTTTGATACAACATGTAACTGTTTACTTTACTTTTCAGGAGTATGGTTAAGCTGTTTAATGTACACTATGCTCAAACCCAGACACACCCTCTTCTCCTGTTGGTCAGCCTGAGTCATGCTTTGAGTGATTGACAAGTGGTTTTAACTATGAATGCAACGGCATCCAAATCTCGCAGTACAATAATATCATGATGGTACAATATTGTTTGCAATATTTTGGAGAGGGTAAGTGAATTGCAAATGCTTCTACTCATTTCAAACAAGACTTTGAATTATGACAGTAATAATTTGCATCAAAGAAAAAAGATGTAAGATAAATGTTATTAAGTATGATTATATTTCTTCAAATTGTCTGCAGTGAAATAGAGCAGAAATATATATATGTATAATATATCATGGTCTATGTACTTTCTTCTGTTTTAACTGCTGCAACACAATATTTAGGCTACTGTTACATCAGGAAAATAACATCTGAGAGGTGTGGGATGTTATGAAGACCATTACTGACTGCAGCTCAGAAGGGGGGAGTGTTGCAGAGGGACACATGGATCAAACCAAACAATTAAATCACTTTTTTCTATAGATTTGATTGTACTGTCACATCCTCCACCGGTGCCGCCATTTCAATGTCATCCCACAACAACAGTGACAGACACACTCAGGCTTTCGATCCGGTATCCTCATGTGACTGTCCTGCACAGAGCATCATAGCAAGAATCTGTGCCAGTAAAGCAGCAGGGCCAGATGGAGTATCTCCAAGACTCCTGAAGGTTTGTGCTGCTGAGCTGGGGGAGCCTCTGCAGTATATATTTAACATGAGTCAGTGTTTGGGGAGGGTCCCTACTCAATGGAAGACATGCTCTATTGTCCCTGTCCCCAAAAAGCCTCATCCCAAGGAGTTGAATGACAACAGGCCAGTCGCCTTGATGTCACACATAGTGAAGACAATGGAGCAACTAGTGCTCCACCACCAGCTCAGACCCCAGATCGGCCACGCCCTCAACCCTCTGCCCTTTGAGTATTGGGAGAAAATGGGAGCGGATGATGCACTGCTCTACCTGCTCCTTAGGTTCCTCTCTCATCTTGACAAAGGTTGCTCTGGGGATGACCTTTTTGGACTTCTGCAGCATATTTAACACCATCCAAACTCTGCTGCTCAAAAGCAAACTAACTGAGATGGGAGTGGATATATCTCTGGTTAGCTGGATTACAGATGACCTCACCGGGAGACCTCTGTATGTCCGACTGGGGGACAGAACCTTTCTGTTTACCCTGTACACATCGAACTGCAGATCCCCACCTATGCCCAAAAACAAAGTAATACCTGAAAGGTGGACCTGGTGAGACAGCCGAACAGAACAAAGGGATGTAGCACCGGGCCAACCCTGTACAGGGCCGTAGAAGCAGGTGTCAACATCGCTAACCTAAAACAAACGTCCCCAAAGGGCTGGTCCCACCAGGTCATACAGAAAAGGCTCGGCCTGCACTGAGCAGCAGCCAAGACCGGGCCAAATCTTGGATAACCCCCAGCACCCCCTGCTCAGCACCATCACCGGAGAGCTCCTTTGGGGACATGCTGTTGTCCCTGCCTTGGTCCATGGATAGACTCTGGAAGTCATTTGTACCACACGCCGTGTATCATGTAGCGTTTGCTGCCTGGAATACATATTTCATTTGGGATGATAAAGTATCTATCTATATATCTATCTATCTAGTTTAACCAGTCACAGTGAACTGTGAGCTCACAGTTCAATTATTGTTCCAATTACTTCTTATTAGAGAAGTCGTTGTGCTTTTGTCTGATATATTTGTAATTAATGATACATATGAATCATCATTTTATATTATGAACTGTTCAAATCATTATCTTTGCTAAGGGCTGTCCGGTCCCTGTATGACCAGAGCAGGAGCTGTGTTCACATTGCCGGCAGTACAGGTAAGTCAGACCTGTTCCTGGTGAATCCGTGTATCATTCGTTCATTTTCAATATAAAACCAAAAATAAGAAAACGAAAAAACAGCAGTTTTCTTCGTTATTTGTCTCCAAAACCAAAATGAAAAAAGGATAATGATTCGTTTTTTTCAGTTTTCGATTTTGTGTTTAAATGAAGAATGGAAAAAACGGATAACGGCCGTTTCCCGTTTACGTGACTTCTGTGACTGCGATGCCGAACTTTTGCACCGCATACGGACTGAATCAGGACGGATCCAGGTCCGAGACCAGACCGAGACCAGAGCGGAACTGAGACCGGGACCAGGGCGGACTCCAAGCTTTGACTCTGAGCCTCCACGGGGTCCGAGCCTCAGCTTCGAGCTCCGGTCCTGCCGTGGGCTCTGAGCCTCCGGTCTGGTTCTGGTCTTGTCTCGGTCTCGGTCTCAGGCCCGCTCTGGTCCCGCTCTGGTCCCGGTCTGGTCCCGGACCTGGTCCATTTGAACCAAAAGCTCTTAGTTCGATTCATTTTCATTGGTGTGAATGCGTCAGTCGGAGGCTTTGTACCACCTCGGAACCAGCCGCGGTTCTTGAGCGCGGAGGACCAGAGCCGCTCTGTCCCGGTCTCAGTCCCGCTCTGGTCTCGGTCTGGTCTCGGACCTGGATCCATCCTGATTCAGTCCGTATGCGGTGCAAAAGTCCGGCATCGCAGTCACGGAAGTCACGTAAACGGGAAACGGCCGTTATCCGTTTTTTCCATTCTTCATTTAAACACAAAATCGAAAACTGAAAAAACGAATCGTTATCCGTTTTTTCATTTTGGTTTTGGAGACAAATAGCAAAGAAAACTGTTGTTTTTTCGTTTTCTTATTTTTGGTTTGATATTGAAAAACGAATGAACGAATGATACACGGATTCTGGTGAATGTTGGACTCTACCAGGGCTGCCCTTTGTCACCGGTTCTGTTCATTGTATTTATGGACAGAATTTCTAGGCACAGTCAGGGACCAGGGGGGTCCAGTTTGGGGACAACAGGATCTCATCCCGCTGTTCGCAGATTATGTCCTGTTGGCTTCATCAGACCAGGACCTGCAATGTGCACTGGGGAGGTTTGCAGCCGAGTGTGATGCAGCTGGGATATAGATCAGCTCCTCTAAATCCGAGGCCATGGTTTTCGACTGGAAAAGGTGGCTTGCCCTCTCCGGGTGGGTGGAGAGTCCCTGCCTCAAATGGAGGAGTCCTTCTTAGACTGCCCCTGCAACCCAGTCCCGGATAAGCGGAAGAAAATGGATGGATGATTGGATGGATGGATGGACATTTCAACTCACAGTACTGGACACATTTGTACTCAAGACCTAAATGTATTTTTAGGCCTTAAAGGTTGTATAGAGGATTTTCCAAGGAACGAGAAATCCAGCGACTGTTTGTCCTTTTTCAAATGTTGCGCATGGTGAACCACCCCCCCTCCCCTACAGCTCCTACGTAGAAACGCCTTCTCCCGCCTCCTCTTTACGCCAGAACAGGTTTGTTTACAGCCGGTGAACTGCACATGACTTGTAAACAACTAACTACAGTGTTGGTTAGGCAAGACGGAGAAGTGAGGAGCGGGGGGAGCGGTGCGCGGACATTTCGTTCGCGGACGAGAAGTGAGGAGCAGGGAGAAGAGCGGAGCAGGGAGAGAGGAGAGAGAGAGGGAGAGGGGAGCGGTGCGTGGAGATTCCGTGCCCGTAGAAGTGAGAGCAGGGAGAAGAGCGGAACGGGCAGCGGGGACAGGAGCAGGAAAGGGGAGCAGAGAAGGTTGCGCGGAGATTCAGTGCGAATGAACTAGCTACAACATGCAGCAGCAAGCGGACTCTTCTTTGCCTTGAAAATTACGTTTTCAGCATAGGATATCGCTTTCGTGTCCTGAAAAACGTTTGACTAGCTCTTGGAATAAAGTACGTTTTCATAATAAGCAGAAGTGACCTGTCCAGGAGTAATTTGGCGACCAATGCGTCTGCTTCAGTCGCGCCATCGCTGGAATGAATCTACAAGAATCACCTTAGTTTGGCTTCGCTGCTTTTCCCTTGTCTTCTTCTTTCAGCGACCTCAAAAACGGACTTTCTTTTGCGGCTAACTGTCCTGGATTCTTGTCACCATTGCAACAAACTTTGTGCAAACTGCGAGGAAGATATAGGTCAAAAAAAGCCGCTAAGAACTGTTGTGTTGGTGGAATAAACAGCGTCTGTGCGTCTGTGGACTGCGTGACAGTCGTACATAAACCACGTACCGGCGGCGCGCAGGCAAGTCAGTTACACTAGAAACGTAGGGAGATTGATTGACAGCCTGTCAGCTCACAGATAACGAGGCAGTGTCGTTATCTATTGGCAAATGTTTAGCCCCACCACGTCCAGAGTTGATGAATTTTTATTCTCTTTTTTTTGGTCATCATAATTACAAGGCTACTGCACCTCTATAATGTTATCATTGACAACTTGAAACAAAAACAAACAAAAAAAAAATCCTCCATACAACCTTTAAGTATCAGCTGATACTGGAACCAATATATTGCAGTTCCCTATTTCTGATGAGGAAAGAACCTTGTAAAGGATCAAATGTGGTGCAATATAGGCCCTATTATTTAATAGCATTAAAAAACAAAACAAAAGTCATTAGTAGTAATGTGTTGTACTGTTTTACTGGTATAGTGTATGACAATGTATAGAGAGGTTCATCACTTTCATTCAGACTAGTTCAGGTCGGGCAAAGTGGGCAGGATACTGGTCCAGAAGAACACGTAGCGCATCCTCATCTTCTGGTGCACATATTCCTTGTTCATGTCGTGGTGGATCTCCAGGTACTTGTGTCCATCGGTCGTGAACTCCGGCCAGGTGGCAGGGACTTCCAAATCTCCCTGGTTGGGGTTTCTGGCAGTGGGAAGGAGAAAAGTTACAGTGAGGTGTAAAAGTGAAGGACTTCCAGCCATCGTCCACACTGAAATACTACCAAGTAAATCCATCTTATGTACACTACACCTAGTCTTGGAGGTTTAATAAACCTTTATCATGGTGTCTGTATCAACCTGCTACAGAATACCCACATGCACACTCAAAATATGTCCATGATCCCTTAAAACAGACTGTGTCATTAACATGTAATTTAAATAATCTTAAAGGTCCGGGAAACAGTTCCAGAGTGCGCATTTAAGTGACATGAGCAGAGTTCATACCCAGTTTTAGCAAAGTTGGTCCAGTATGCGATCATGTATCTGGACAGATTCCTGTGCCTGGGCCAGTACCCCAGAGGAGTGGAGAAGGGCTTCCCAAACACGTACTGCAGGTCGTCCACATGGTCTGCTCCCATCCAGCTGGGGTAGGGTGTGAGCAGGCCCCCCAAGCGGTTAGGCTCAGTGAACAAGTAGGAGTAAGTGCGGCCAGTTCTGGGGAGGGACACAATAAAAAGATATGCAGCTTATGTGACACATGACACACACATGCAGTTCACTGACACATGAGGCTCACAAAATAACTCAGTAAAGTAAAGTGAAGTGAAGTGAAGTAAATGTCAATTTTTTTGTAATTTCTTGAAGCAATAAGCACAATTAAAGTGTGACTGTAGAGCTGTAGTTAAGAATACAACATTTCTAAGACAGGTGGATGGTTAAAAGCTACCATCTGTAAGTTTGTTGGATTTTTTTGCTACAATGCAGATATGAATCTTACCCCCCATTCTCTCACCTGACCTTGGTTCAGGCTCACCTGTGCTCTTTGGTCGTCTTCTGTCAGGTCAGAGCTGGTACATTATGAGACAGCAGTTATGTAGCATCTACTTGTGATATGTGAGAACTACAGCAGGGCTGGGGTCGACCCATCTAATTAAAAATATCAGCTTTAAACCTTCCTTTCCATCAGATAAGATGTAAAATGGTTCTCACGTGGCATGTTTGGCGTGGAGATATAGAGCAGCCTGAGTGGGCACCAGGAAGATGTAGTCTG
Organism: Boleophthalmus pectinirostris; assembly: GCF_026225935.1. Classification (NCBI taxonomy): domain Eukaryota; kingdom Metazoa; phylum Chordata; class Actinopteri; order Gobiiformes; family Gobiidae; genus Boleophthalmus; species Boleophthalmus pectinirostris. The sequence continues at coordinate 42,669,001 of NW_026571133.1, read as the reverse complement.
TCCCAATGGCCACGGCGGTCTTCTTGATGGTTTTTCGGTCTGGTTTACTGCCCCAGTCGGAGGAGTAAACAGAGAAGGCGTTCTCCATTCCAGCTTTACCTTTGTCTTTGGTGTATGCGGCCAGCAGTGTCTTCAGGTCTTCACTGCAGCACACAGATGTGATCAGCACAAAATAACAACAACTCTATGCAACAGTTTATAAGTTCTCACACTGTAGTGATGCATTATATTGGGATCCACTGAAAAACAAAAGGATGAACAGAAAATCTTCTCCAGTCGGGCCATAGAACCCATGTGCTTGTTTTTTTTTAATATTATTTACCTAAAGACTGATTTATGAAATGATTTTGTATGTTGTGTCATTATACTCCTTTGGCTCAGTGCATCTCAGATATACTTTTAAATAGTTATATAAAGTTTTAATAATAAGATGTACCACTTTTGCATTAAAATGTACACAAAAAGGGCAAGATGCGCTGTTGTTTATATTTTCCAAACCCAGCACAGCTGCCATAGCAATCTTCGTTGTTTCAGCTTGCTATGGTAACGGTACCCCATGAATATGAATGGTCTAACTCACATGGGCGTATCCACCAGCATGGAGTTGATCGAGGGGATGTCCAGGGCGGTGAAGATGTGTCCGTCCATGTCATTGACTCCGGCGATGTAGTCGATCTCAGCAGCGTTGTGGAACAGCTTTGAGGGGTGGTCCGGCAGGAAGTCTCCATCCACCACCGCAGACAGAACCAGGTTTTCCACCACAGGCTCTACATGTGGACACACTTTGGATTAGGGATGAACTATTTATCAAAATTATGAAAACTTTTTTAACAGTTGTGATTGTCATTTTTCATTTATGTTTTAAAATCAAAGATTCAGTTTTTACCACATTTTACTCATCCACATACAAAATTAAATAGATTAAGAGAGATCATGTGATATCGGTGAATAATTGCAGCCCTGCTATTATTATATCATTATATTGTTTTTAATAGAGAAGATAAAGCAAATAAACCAATGATAATGACAAAAAATAATGAAAGTGTTACGGGCAGGGGAGCTTTGCAAGCTGAGAGTCCCGGCCATGGTGAGGAGCACAGGGTCAGTCATCTTGAGACAAGCCGCCATCCTGCTGTCAGTGGGACAGTTCACCTTCAGAGCCACCTGATACACACACAAAGAGAGACATGGCTTGGAAAAAAATTTACCTGAATTATGAATTAATATCTAGTTTTCTACTACTACTTTTTTCTGCTACTTTCTACTTTTTAAAATAAACAGCTTGTATCCAATGTTTGGGTTGTGAATAAGGAATGCTCTTTATTAATAATAAAGCCTTTTTTCTTAAATTTGTTCTTGCTGTATGGTGAAAATTTTCAAACTGATGTGATGTCAATAAAGTATAGTTTTCTTCTTGTATCTTTGATTTTATGTTGATGTAGAAAGTTTGTCATTTCACAGTCTTCAATATGAAAACCATGTTACTCTCACCTCCTCAGCGAACCTGCGTGGGTTCTTGATGATGCCCCAGGGACACAGGGACACTCCGCTCTGAGTGATGGCTCTGCGGATCAGGCCCTTATTGTGAGGAGTCAGGGTCTGCCACAAAAACAAACAATAGTTTGTCCTTCAATAGGATTCTGAGTGAAGGAAGGTTACTTGAAAGAAATAGTTTCATGCTGCTATTTATCTATTTGTCTATTTGTCATAGTAGCAGCATAAACATTATTTTTCAAGCATCTCACTATTTTAACTTTTTTTTTCCATTGTCAGAGTAACAGCACTTTACCATTTTTCAAACATTCCGCTTTTCTGACATGAATAATATTAACATGATAGCCCATTATACTTTGCGCTCCCATATATCATAAGATGCTTGGGCCGGTGCAAAGCTCTTGATCAGAGAATACTTAGGTCACTACAGGCCACTTAGGATATCAGACAGTGGGAAAATGTCTGAACTGATAGCTGTGGGAAACAGTCAAGCATTTTAAAAAAGAGCATAGGTCAGCCTTCGGGAAAATATCGAATCTAAAATGGAGGCTGCATGGGCCCTTTGTGCTTCATTCATTTCATTTGGGCTACATTCACTTCAGTCATGTAGGTGATCTGCAGAGAACAACATATAGCCTAAATAAATAACCAATCGAGTTCATTGCGGCAGCTCATTGAGCTGACACTCTCACAGCCCAAACACACATTTGACTATCCATATATGATGATGAAATTTGATTGTATGCACATTAGACCCCTATTTCTTTTGGCCAAATCAGTTCCATCTAGGTGGCTGCTGGCCGTCAAATATGACGTGTCAAAATCGCAATATTGAAAAATGTTGGAAGGCATGTCGTAATACTGGCAAGTCTAAATAAAGACATGTCATAATGAAGGATGTCGGAATAAGCGGCAGGACCCCAAAGAAAACATGATATTGAGGGAACCCAAGTGGAGCGTCAGCAACATTCTTGTTTCCATTGTGTATTGCCAAACTTCTAATAACACAAGATCCACTCTAGTACCTGAGCCATAGTCATTCACTTTGTAATAGTCAAATAAATAAATCAGCAATAATATACAGTTCAGGGTGGAGCCCTTTTAGTCTCCATGATTCCACTGTATGGTAAAAAACTTCTATCTCCATTTTTAACAATAAAAACAGCTGTAACTGAATAAATGCAAGATTGATAAGATTTAATGCCATACTGTGATATATATTTTGCATTGCTGCTTTTCTGTTGATAAAAACCTGGCTGTAGGAAGGTCTATTGTCTCATGCCACAGTCATAGAAAGGACCACTGTATAGTGTTGTTATACAATGTTCCATTAATTCAGTTAAAGTTCCACACTGATGTAGAGATGAGATGGAGCAGACCTGGAAGCTGACACTAGCGCCCCCTGCAGACTCTCCAAAGATGGTGATGTTACCGGGGTCTCCTCCGAACGAGCGGATGTTCCTGTGCACCCAGGCGATGGCCGCCTGCTGGTCCCACAGGCCGTAGTTTCCTGAAGACACATAAAACATTTTAAATAAAACCAAAAAAATAAAGTAAAAGTAATTTCACAGAAATTCTGAGATTACAAAAGAGAGGGAGCAAATAAAGTGGGGTATGAGGGAGAGGTCAATCTGGTTCTGGTTGATTAATCAGCAAACTCCAAAAGTGAGGAGGTGCAGTCGTTCAGTTTACTTGATCAATGTTCTTGATGAAGACACATGAGTGGAAGCTGCAGCGAGAGCCAAGAAAGTGGAAGGGCTTGGCAATAAGTAAACTCCAGTATGTATCTGTACATAGAACCAGAGTGTACAGTGCATGTATAAAACCAGTTCTGTGTTATGGAGCAGAGGCATGGATCCTAATAACAAAGCCAGAACAGGTGCTAGATCCAAAGACAGAGTCATGATCAGGCACGTGGTTGGAGTGAAGTGGAAGGATCACGAAAGAAGTGAGGAGCTACTAGAAAGAACCATACTGGAGATAATCTCTCAGCAGCGCCTGGACACGTGATACATGCGGAAGAGGACAGTGTCCTGACAGTTACTTTGAAGTATAAGACTGAGGGAAAACGCCCTGCAGAGAGACTAAGAAAGAGGTGGAAAAATGTGATCTGTGAGGACAACAATGCATCAATGAGGAGCCGGGGCAGAGAGGCATGGAAAAGAGCCATGTCCAGCCCAAAATAGGGAACAAAAGGACATTTAAATGAAAATGATAATGATTATAATCGCTAAATTTCAAATAAATATCACTACAGGCGAGAGAGTACGTGATATTGTGGTTTTGCCAGGCGACGTTGTGTCCACACTGATGATGATTTGATCTAATGGTTGTCCGCTGGAGTGAGGTGGGTGGCACTGCTACAAGCTGGTCATAAGTTTATACACCAGGACAATTAAGCATGACTAAAATAAAACACAGCGATAGGTTTGTTTTTGATGAAAAGACAGCATTATCACATGATTAAAAGCACAGAAATCCTTAATGACGTTTAGAGGGCTGAATGACCTCTGCACATGTGAATAAATAAGCATGGAGGATGTTTAAAATACTGCATCTGCACTGTTGAAAACAAAGAGAAACAACTAAAAGATGTAGGAATAATTCTAACCAGGCATATCAGACTCTCCGGTGCTCAGGAAGCCCAGGGCCCCTACACGATATCCCAGAGTCACCACAATGACCTTTCCCCTGTCTGCGATTTCTTGTCCGTCATACAGGTAGTTGTCCAGGAAGTTAGCCCCCATGGAGCCCCCCACGAGGAAGGCCCCTCCGTAGATCCACACCATCACAGGCAGGTTGGTGGAGACTAGGGTACAAGAGGAAAACAATGGTCAGTAGTGCCTTATTTAATAGAACTGTATGCAGACACACACAGAGGAAACACTGACTGGTCTGCTGGTCAATGGTCAGCTGACGAGTGTAAGTTGTGCACCTTCCTTGCCATGAGGAACCCAGATGTTGAGGTAGAGACAGTCCTCAGAGCCTCTGGTGTCGGTCATGATCATGTTCACCTGAAGGCATCGGGCTCTGTATTCTTTGGCTTTCAACACCCCTGAGGAAACAGACACAATTTGATTCAACTCAGTATGTTTGAAGGCTGCTACAACTAATCAAGGATGTAGTTTTAGTAAGTATTATGGGCTTCAATTTTTGGTCAGTGATTCTCAAACATTTCATGCCAAGAGGAAAATATTTGGTTTTCTAGAATCCTTGATACAAATAAAACTATAAGAGCGACAAAATAAAATAAAAAGGAAATTCAGATAAACACGCCATGACAGAGATAGACATAAAAGCCACTGCTGTGTGATTAAACGATCTCAGTGAATTACTTTTTCCACTAGTAGAACAGCACCAATATTCATTTGAGAATGATGTTAATATTGCTCACATATTGATCTGTAAATGTCTCATGAAAACCCTTTACTTATGTAAAACTTGGTTTAGAAGCCAAGTATGATTTTGTAACAAAAGGTCTGTTATACCACCAGATTGATGTTACTGGGGCCCCACCCTGGAGCCAGGCCTGGGGTGGGGGCTCCACGGTTTATAGCCCCATGGCTCATCCACCTCATGTTGAAGTTACCCAGTGAACGATAAGGTCACATCCCTGAGCCTTTGAGCATCTGTTATAGTGCCTCCTGGATGCTTCCCTGGGGAGATGTTCCAGGCATGTCCCACCATAAAGAGACCCCAGGGAAGACCCAGGACACGCTGGAGGTACTGTGTCTCTTGACTGGCCTGAGAACATCTGAAGGAGGAAGTGTCGTGGGAGTTCTTGCTTAAACTGCTGCCGCCCTCAACCCAGCCCCAGATAATCAGATAATCATGGATGGAGGGAAGCATGGGTGATCTGTCCTGCCACACAAAGGTCAGATCTTGTGGAAACTCAGAACCTAATTTTACTGAAATCACACCTCTTGCTTCCTGTCATATAAGCGTGCACATCACAGACTGGCTTAAGTTAATTTCACATCTAATAATAATAATAATGCATCAGTTTTATATAGTGCTTTTATGGACACTCTAAGATGCTTTACAGTTCATTATTCATTCACTCCACACCCAGTGGTGGTAAGCTTCTACTGTAGCCACAGCTGCCCTGGGGCAGACTGACAGAAGCAAGGCTGCCATTCTGCACCATCGGCCCCTCCAACCACCACCATCACTCACACACCACTTTCATACTAGGCAATGAGGCTAAAGTGCCATGCCTAAGGACACAACAACAGTTTTTATCACTGGCGCCCCCCTGTGGCTCCTGATTTTCCCAGTGGTCTCCCATCCAAGTACTGACCAGGCCCGGTTCTGCTGAGCTTCGGAGATCTGACAGGATCAGGCTTTGACAAGCCAGTATGGCCACACATCTAATCTCCCAATCTACAGATACCATTCAAACCACTCCACCTTTTCATACACTTCATGCTTTAAACATGTTAATTCATTCAAATCATGATGATCTTGCATTTCTATGACTCATTTACGTGTTTCATATTCAAATGCTGTCTGTTTAATTGGTCTATACCTGTTCATAAACCACAATTTGTTTGGGTGAAAAGTGATTCTTACGTCCAGATATGGGTCAGTATATTAGTAAAAGATTTTACCAGCCTTCAGATTATTGAATAATTCATTTAGATCATTATTATTTTATTGAGTTGGTAATGTTTTGCCCCAAAACACTTCTTCCAGTTTAGTCTAGCTACACACTCGCAAAGGCGACATGAATCCTCCTTCAACTTAGAACTAAACTTAATCAAGTGTGTGCCCACCGTCCCAGCCTGGATGACGTTTGGGTTTTTCAAAGCGTCCGGGGATGTCAGCGAAGGGAATCCCCTTGAACACGTCCATGTGTCTGCGGAAGCCCAGGCGGATGCTCCGGCCCTCCACCATGCCCCCCTCCGTGTACACCACTCCCAGCTGCACACGGAAGACAATTCATTACAACCTGTAACTTCTGTGAGTGAGTGGGGGGTTTATATAAAACTGTATGGTATAAATCTACTTTACTATTCAATTACAGTTTTTTTGTATTTTTTAGATGAGTCTATTTCCATACAGTTTAACTCTAGGCAAAGTCTAGAATGGAGATGAGCAGGTGGCAGAACCCTACCAGAAAAATTACATAGTTCAGCTTCAAACCATCATTACACTAGTACATATATTATATTATATTGCTGCATAATATCAGCCCATTCAATTTCAGCATAAGCATAAACTAGTCAAAAATATATATTAAAAAAAATCTACTTCATGCTTCAGTTTATAATTCTAAATTGCAGATACAATTAAAAACATCCAGAAGACTTACTGAGGTAGCAGAGACGGTCTCCAAAAACACGGCCATAGCCACACAAATACCAAACAGAGCCATTGTGTCTAGACTGTAAGGGCCAGACTGGAGCCCTACCAGACCTATATACTCCATACACTGACACACACACACACCCCCAGAGCAGCATCTGAGGCTGGGGGGCACTTTTCCCACAGCGGTAATGTTTAACCACTGTGCAAGACAGAGTTCAATAACCTGTTCATATCTGCAAGTTCTTATATTCTGTTGCTGTTATACACTGTTTAGAATAGGTTACATTCATGTTCTAGGATTTGATGATGTAATGCAGCATGTATGTCTATTGTCTACCTTCCTTAAAAGTGAATCAGTTCAATTGACTGACTACAGTACTTCAATACAAATATTTGGTGATAGCATTTGATAATAAGTGAAATTCTTAAAGTCACAGCATTAAAAAATAAATAAAAAAAACACAAAGCAGTAGTCATTTCATTTTTCATTTCATTTTTTATTTGTTTCATTCATGAAAGATGAATACAAAATAAGTATGTTTCATACATCACTGTGAATGAAAAGGAGCAGAAAGAAGTACAGACCTTTAATATCTGTAATGTGTTGCATCTATGTGGTGTATGGTAGATCAATTTTATTCAGACTTAGTAATGGTGGGCAGACTGGGCAGCACACTGGTCCAGAAGGTCACAAAGCGCAATCTCATGTCCTGGTGGACAAAGCCCTGGCCCATGTTGCTGCGGATCTCGAGGTACTGTTCTCCACTACTTTGGAACTTCGGCCAAGCAACAGGGACCGACGAGCCACCCTGGTTTGGATCTCTGAGGAGGAACAAGGAGAAAAGTTTCTAGAGGGTTCTAGAACTGAAGAGGTTCATTTTCAATTATACATTTTTTAATTTTATTTTTTTTCTTTAAACAAGATGAGAGGGTAAAATCAAATGGTGTATATAAAAGACAGCATTAAATCTGAGGAAATAAGTCTAGTGAATAGTGATTTGGAAAAGCACTGGGGTAAAATCTCATTGTAATTGCCCACCAGCTGCTGGTATTGATTTTTATGAAAAGTTTAAAAACATTCTTGCAAGTTCTTATCTGAACAAGGAGTTAAAAATAATGAAATTTTAATGTCAACTGGCAAGACAAAAAAATAAATAAATAAATAAACTAACAAACAACAAACAAACAAGTGACAACTCCAAGCTCCAAGCGCAGAAAGAATTACAAAATTTGTCTCTATGAGAACGTTGCTCTCAGAGCACCATTTAGTTCTTGTGTCCAGAAACCTAACAAAAAGGAGATTTGGTGTTAGTAGTAAGGTACTGGAATCATTTAGAATATCCTTCAAAAAACAGGAGCATTTACTTGCTGACAAGGATTTGGAAGATGGTGGCAATGTACTTTCATGTAAAATAAAAAATACTATCCAGGAATTCTCTCAGGAGTTTAAACAAAGAAATAAAAAGTATAGCCTCACATGGATAAATACGGATATTTTGAAAACATTCACTTCACTTTTCACACAGCAAATGAATAGAACATTGGGTTAAAACAGTTAAAAGCAAAGGATGTGTTCAGGATGGACACAACTATCCTTAAAGAATTAAGATAAATAATCTTAATAAGCCCAATCACAAAAATGTGATAGCTTCAAATCAGCAGACCCTCAATCCATTTCAAACTATCAACCCATCAGCATTTTGCCCACCATGTCAAGAATGGTGTATGGTCAGATGAACAGATCAGAGACCACCTCAATCACACTTGATCTCTCCATCCACTACAGCTTGGATTTAGAGTAAACCATTCAATTGAGACAGCTACTTGTTTTTTTCATAGACAAAATAAATTACTGCTAAACATATTCTTGTTGGTGCCATTTTTTTAGACCTTTAAAAGTCTTTTGACACAGTCAACCATAAAATCCTATTGTCCAAACTGGACCATTTTATTTTTTCAGCATCTGCCCAAAAACTGGTGCAGTCTTATCTCTCACATGACAACTGGTGTGCCGCAGGGATCAGTCCTTGGGCTCGCTTCTGTTTTGTATATTAGTCAATCAAATTAACTTCAATGTCTATGTGAAATGTAAAATTTTACATGGCCTGGCCCCTCACTTAACTGTCTTGCCCAAGGACACAAAGACAGCATTCAACTGTGGAAGCTGGAATCCCACCACTAACTGGTGGGTACAGACTCTAGCAAAAAAGTTCCACAGTGCACCTTTAAGTGAGAAGTGAACAGTCCATACCCAGTTTTAGCAAAGTTGGTCCAGTATGCGATCATGTAACTGGACAGGTTCCTGTACTTAGCCCCGTACGCGTCAGGAGTGGAGAAGGGCTTCCCAAACACATACTGCAGGTCGTCCATGTGGTCTGCTCCCATCCAGCTGGGGTAGGGTGAGACTATCCCCGCCAAGCGGCTCGGCTCAGTTAACAGGTATGAATATGTACGGCCAGTTCTGGGGAGGGACACAACAAATAGAAAATAAGTTTACATTGATTAGTGTCTATATTTCAGGAAGATACTAATCAAGTAAGAAGTGAACTGTAAAAGTAACTGTGTGTATGCATAATCTTTATATGTATTTATGTGTATGTGTGTTCAGTTTCAGGGTGGGAGGTGGGGAGTTTAAAAGGAAGAAAATTATTATAATGATATTCTAATTATAATTACTATGCTAACTGGAACCTGTACAACTGCAAATGGTAACACTTGAATAAAAATTTTGGCACAAAAAATATTGTCAATATAAAGATTTTGCCAGTTGCCAGAAAACTAGAACTTTTAATCAAATACTGTTAAACTGTCAACTATTACTCAGGAAGAAGTGTGGTGTATGAAAACTAACTTTTGTTGTAAAAGTTGCATCTCCACAAACCTGGCTAGAGGAGGACGAATATCCTCCTGGATAAACCTTACTTTTATAAGATGTAAAATGGTTCTCACGTGGCACGTTTGGCGTGGAGGTACAGAGCAGCCTGAGTGGGCACCAGGAACATGTAGTCTGTCCCCATGGCCACGGCGCCCTTCTTGATGGTCTCGCGGCTCGGACTGCTGCCCCAGTTGGCGGAGTAGGTGGAGAAAGCTTTCTCCATACCGGTCTTACCTTTGTCTTTGGTGAATGCCCCCAGCATTGCCTTCAGGTCGTCACTGCAGCAGACAGACGAGAGCAGCACAAAATAAAACTGGATTAAAATTATAGCCAATCTTGGGCCTAGAAGGTATATGCTTGTTTGTTGTGTATAACTTGTGTACCAAGATATTATAACTTAGATTTATGATTTGATTTTGTATGTTGTGTTAGGATGCTCCCTTGTCTCACTGCATCTCAGAGGTACTTTTAAATAAAGTTATAATAATAAAATAAATGTACCGGCATTACAAGAAAACTTACAAAACGACAGATCTTTTTTCATACTTTTCATTTCACACGGCATTTCCATGCTAGGTGTCAAATTGCGTTAAGTGCTTGGGATGCTTGAACATATGATGTCAAGGGCATCTTTGATGCTCAAATGACGGCACACAAATATGCAGTACAAACTTTGTTACACACTTTGGTTGCATTCAAGCTGCTGAAACTGATTACATTTCATTTTTACGAAACAGAGATGTGCTTCCTGCTGCAGTAAAATAAAAGTAAATAAAAGCTAAATTTTTAACAGTTGTGGTATGAGAGAGCCATAGTCTTGCGAGCAAAGTGTTTTTTTTTTACATTTCTAAATGTAAAAGACAATATAAGAAAACCACTGTAAATAAAAAATAGACACAAGTATATTATCAGCCTTTGTAGTGGAAAATGATGTGGATTACGCCTGGTTAAATTCCGTGCTTTCTGGGGCCTCACAGGCAGAAAAGTGGGTACTGCACAGAGCCAAAGTCAAACACGGGTGAACAGGTCTGGGCACGAGAGTGTATTGCATCGAGGATACTCTCCAGTTTGTGGTCTTGTTTACCCTTTTAAACATGGAACAGTCAGAGGTGTTGAGTTTACTGAGGCTGTGGGAAAAGCCTCACCATGTATGTCTCAGTGGGAGCATGGATCTCCCTGCCTGGCTCGCTGTGGGAGAGTTGGGGCTTTGGTGAGAGCTGGCAGCTCGGAGTGCCCCGTGAGCTGGGCTGAGGTTCTTGCCTTGTTATGGTGAACACTGGGACTTTAATCAATGCTTTACTAGATATTTTTTTACAAAACAGGGCAAGTATAAAAGCAAATGTGCAGCTGGAGCTGTGCGTAGAGCACACTGTGCTCCCTGATTTACTCTTCTTTGTATGCAGGCAGAGAGATGGGTTAATCGCAGGAGGCATTATTAAACTTCAATCATTACACATGTTACAGCTCAGAGTTTCACAGACAAACATGGATTTTCATGATAAAAATGTGATTTTTAGAGTTAGTTAGGTTTCGTGGTTAATATGGGTCCAATTAGGCACGTAGAAATCATACCGTGTGTAGAGTTGGAGCATGCTGGACACTGCTTCACTGTTAGCACTGGTCACTCGGTGCTTCTATCCTACTTAATGGCCACTAATTGTTTTCACCTGTTGTTCGCACTTGAACGCTTTCGGACTGCAACACTTTAGTGGTGCGTCCATGCGCCTCTACATATGGTTATCAACCCCTGTTGTGATTTTAGGATATACAAAAATCAGCATCATATAAATTAATTGCACTGATGTACATAGCACCCATATTTAATATTTTATATTTTTATGTTGTGCAGCCCTGGCTGAAACCAATAAATAGTCAATAGCCTAACTCACATGGATGTGTCCACCAACATGGAGTTGATCGAGGGGATGTCCAGGGCAGTGAAGATGTGTCCGTCCATGTCATTGACCCCGGCGATGTAGTCGATCGCAGCCGCGTTGTGGAACAGATTTGAGGGGTGGTCCGGCAGGAAGTCTCCATCCACCACCGCAGCCAGATCCATATTCTCGATCATAGGTTCTACATGTGGACACACTTTGGATTAGAAATGAACCATTTGTCAAAAATATAGTGCATTTTACACACATCCAGTGTGTTCACTGTGAACACAATTGGATCTGAGTCTAATGATGTTTTAGGGACTTAAAAACAGCACAGCAGAAGTCCAGAATTCTACCTATGACGTCACAATCCAGGCAGAACATGAACAGAGCATTTTTGAGTGCTCAGAAAAAATGACTTTGTACTGATGGATTAAGGGCACAATGAAGCAAAATACAACTCCATGTACGAACTTGCTGAGGGGACAATATAACACAAAGCTCAAAGTAAAGTTTACAAACATGGTTATTATCAAATGAAATTATTGTTGAGACATTTAACAGTGAACTGCCCTGTAGTGTTGTGCAAGTTCACACTTTTCATGAACTAGTTCAAAGTTCAGTTCACACATGTTCATGTTCATAGTTCACCATTTTAATTTTGAACTAGTTCAAAGTTCAGTTCATTTTATTTTTAGGTGAGATATGTAAATGAAAGGCTTAACTTATTTTTCAAACTGACTTCCAGTTTACAGCAACTTTACTACCTATAAACCATAAGCACTGTAGAGCCACGTCAGCCTGTTTGACATTATAATGTGTTTAATGCAGCTTTGTTTACGTCTTACATAAAATAAACTTATAACTGCATGGCTAATTTGCAAAAACTGTAAACACTGAAAAAAGCAGCTTTTTCCTTGTGCGCTGATGCATCAGCTTCTGTCAAACTAAAGGACATGACTATATGTGTTCTTTCTGTGACAGAGGAATGTCACTGCAACTTTTGGACATGTAATTTGTAGAATACATTGAAAGTAATGAGGGTGGCTCCAGTGCACGCTCTAGACACGTGTATGGAGCAGCTCGTCCTGTTCACGTAGATTTCAGAAAATAGGATCCATTGTATTTTTGAAGCTCTGCATGAGCATAGGCACGTATCCCCATCAAAATACATAGAGAGCGCACGTCTGTTGTTGTATTTGTACATTTACCATCTGTGCAACGTGCTCCTGGGACAGTTCTGTGTCGTGTGAAAGAGCCCAGATCCAGAAATACTGTTAATTAGTGCTTTGAAATCGTGTTGTTTGCCGTGATCAGCCTGTACAGAAGGTAAATACAAGCCTATTCAGCGGTTAGTTTCACCATAGACCTGATACAAGTGATTAAACGCGCCCAGTCAATTTTGATTGTCTTTCCCTTTGAAAAACACAGAGCCAGTGCTGCGCGTCTACATCCTGCTGCAGCTGCTGGTGGAGCCGCCTTTGCATTGACGCGTGGCTGTGGTTTCGCGAGGTTACGCTTGTAAACGCTGACGCGTGCAGTGGAGCCAGACCTCAAAAAGTGCGAGCAGACCTTGTCAGTCGACTCATCAGGTGAAAACAAATCCCGACGTTTAACTGAATCCCAACAGTGATGTAAATTGTTCATCTCACATAATTTGAACAAATTTGCGTTCAAGTTCTTGACTTACAAATGATCAATAAATGTTCAATAAACGCCTTTTTTTTTAACTCGTTCATGCACAACACTGCACTACTCTACCTGTTGGTAATACATAGAGGTCAGGACAAAGCACTGGAGCAAAATAAAATAAAAAATAAAACAATAAAAACACTAAAATAAATACAGGGAAGCATTTGTGTAAAATAATGGCAAAAATATAACAAATATGAATTACGGGAAGGGGTGCTTTGAATGCTGATGGCCCCAGCCTTGGTGAGGGCCACAGGGTCAGTCGACTTGAGACAGGCCGCCATCCTGCTGTCAGTCGGACAGTTCACCCTCTGAGCCACCTGATACACACACAGAAAGAGACTTAGGGTTTGGAATGAAAAAATACAACTGGACTTTTAAAGGAACTAGCCTGAAGGCTTACAGTTTAAAAAATATTACACACATACATAGTGTTAGTATGAACTATGAGTTGTCAGTGCTTTAAGATGCATACAGAGGACAAATACAAGTTTTTCTCTTTCTTGTTGTATGGCTAGACCACGCCAGATTATAAAATGGTCATCATGTCCAAGATTTTTCTAATTAAGAATAAAGAATACAGTGGAATATATGTTTTTTTATTCTTCATTGTGCATTATTTGGCTGGTGCGACTTATACTCTGGAGAGACTTATAGTCTGAAAAATATGATATATATTATTTTTGAATTATTGCTTACAATTTGAATTTGCTGTAAGTGGTATTGGCATCTAAAGTGAATTATCTGTGGTAAATTATGGAATCAGTATGTCAATGGAAATGGAACCCCTTCAGGAAAAAAAATACACAATTTGTACAAAACACTCTCAGTGTGACTTTTCAGTAGTTTTTTCTCAAAAAACAAAAAATGGCCTAAAGTCAGTTTTGACACTGAACATGCACACTGATAAGCCAGTCACACTGGTCATAGTCAGAGAAAAAATATATTAGTTTTAGTCAAAATGACTGTATGCTGTATATGACAGAAACTAGCATTTAAGGAGTTAATCCTTGCCAGAAGCAACTTACAAAGTTAATATGTCGTTTTAAAGAGAACATCCTTCACACATTTTCAACGAGGCACAAGGCTTGACTGTGTTGAGTGAGCCTTTTTATGGATTATGTTGACCATGCAGATATAATCCTGTCACATGAAGTCCTTAAAGGGACAGTCCAGAATTTTGGACGTAGGACCTCATTTCCTCGTGAGCCAGAGTGTTGGAGACGTGTGGAGACACTTACCAGACTGTCCATGTGAATGTCTGTGTTGATAGAATAATGTTTGCAATAAAAACAACCTTGCATCACATGAATCATCGCAGGTTGAGGGACTATTTTCTCATATATCACTCCGCCACTGCCAAGCTTTCTATCAGGACATACAACTCGTTGCTGCTGCTGCTCAGACATAAATCCTTCAAATGCAAGGTTGGTTTTACTTCTAAAATTATTCTATCGACACAGACATTCACATCGACAGTCCCAGCGTAATAATAGATCTGCTTCAGGTGTTTTGTGGAGTGGGTAAGACTGTTTTTAGTGGCTGGATAACTATGGCCATTGACATGCACTAGTCTAACACCAGTGACCTCTGCAAATACAAGGACTGGATGGAATATTTTAAAAAAGTGTCTCCACACGTCTCCAACACTCTGGCTCACTAGGAAATGAGGCCCTATGTCCAAAATTCCGAACTGTCTCTAAAGCTTTCACCAAAGTGTCCAATATAAGGCCAGCAGGCAGGATGGTGCTGCAGCAGATCAGTTAAAGTTTTCAAGTGCGAGGTTAGCACTACTGCTTTCCAACTGTTTCCCACAGCTCTCCTTGTTCATGGATTTTTACCTGGCCCTGTTGTTAACTGTATTGCTAGTCTCTGTCATTACAGATAAAACTGGGAAAATTGGCAGATGTGACAATTATAGACCTATAGCTCTGGACAGCATAGTGTTAAAGTTATTGAATTAATCCTGCTGGACAGAATCTCACAATTTACTGCCTGTGTGTATTAGAATTAATTTTAAGATTTTACTGATCACTTTTAGCTTTGCACCAAGTTACATTTCAGAACTTTTAACCCTGTATGAGCCTCCTGCAGACTTAGATTTTTAGACAGGTCCTTGTTAGCTGTTGTAAAGTCGAGGTTAAGGACGAAAGGTGATCAAGCCTTTTCAGTTATTATTATTATTATTATTATTATTATTATTATTATTATTATTATTATTATTATTACTGCTGTGTTCAGTTCAGCATGAAATAAGACGCAGTGCAGTTATAGTGTTAGTGGCACCTGTTGTCAGACTGACCCAGTATTAGTAACAATATCAGTGCATTCCTAGTCTGTTAAAAATAAGATGGCTGCAGTGTGTTCTCACCTTCTCAGCAACCTTGCGTGGGTTCTCGATGACGCCCCAGGGACACAGGGCCACTCCGCTCTGAGAGATGGCTCTGCGGATCAGGCCCTTGTTGTGTGGAGTCAGGGTCTGCCACAAAAACAAACATTCATCAAAGACTGGGGACTACTGTCAACAGTATTCTAATGTTCAATACATTTTCAACAATACAACATTTGAAGAAAACAACAAAATAATGGACCCGCCCACAAAAACAATCCCCATGTCCACTGTCAATCAGAAATATATATTTCACTAGCAAGGGCCATGCCGCAACAGTCAATGAGTGTGTATACATGCACATGAGTGTCCCGGTTTCGTCATGGTGAATGTATATGGTTTCAGTATCCCAGTTATGGCAGTATCCCGGTATATTCCAATAGTAACCGGGATACTGTGGCATGCATACGCAGTATCAGCGGTAACTGCAACATAAATTTGAGTGTGCATGCATCCAAATGACAAATACTTTTCAGTCTAATAGCGACATAAATAAAGTGACCACACATGAATGAAATGACAGCGCTAAACCTGCACACGAATCTGCACTCGTACGACCTGCACGTATGATCGCTGAAAAGTTAAACATGAAACATCTCCTTTACGATATAGGGTTTGATCTGTGCAGTGGATTGTGGGATACCTCATAGCTCCGTACCGCTGGTTAGAACCCATGGAGCTATTAAAATAACCTCCCGAGCTTCCTGTTTGTATTTTTCCTGGTTTATTAACTTAAATTAGGTAAATTTTTGCACTTGCACATTTGTAAGATTATGTCAAGAAACCAGGATACTCCATTTGTTCATGTATACACGAATATGAGTATCCCAGTTTCATTACAAATTACTTCCCCCATAAAGTAACTGAATTAGTAACTCAGCATGCTGTAATATTAATTACATACACAGCAAAGTAATTATCAAGTTGTTTTTCATGTTATGTTCTATTGTCTGAAAAGTGTGTCTTGCTTTAAAGCAATGGGTTTGTCTCCATGTTCACTAGAGCTCACGATCACTGCACCGGGACTCGGGGTGAACAACAAAGAGAGGTGTGTTACATGGGACGATGTGAGGGACTTCATTAGATTGGAGTTACTTCAGGTAGATGCGGACAGAATTTTTTTCCTACAGTTACACTTAACATCCACATTCTTGCCCTTTCTTTCAACGAGGCAGAAATACTGTCGCTATTTCCAGTTTAAAAACTCTGCCTTTGAATGTCCCTGGCTAATCGTTGCCATTGCCGCATTCTCATTATGTTTGTTTCATTTAGCCTGAAGTGTGCAGGAAAGAAACAAAAAGGCAATGTGAGCAGAGACTCCGCCCACCCAACTTGCCGATCATGGTGGCCCTGCTCTGTCCTGAACTCTCCCCGCTCCTGCTGATGATGATGATGATGACGTGTGTGTGTCTGCTGCATGAAGCCTGACACTGCAGCGCCTCATTCAACCCAACTGTAACGTGCCATTTTGCTTTCTCTGTAATGATATCTGTATTGTAACGATGGGGAGTGTAACTAATTAGATTACTTCGTTACCGGATAAAATGTAGCACCGTTAGTAGCGCTGTTATACTTAAAGGTTATATAGAGGATTTTTTTAAGGAAGGAGAAATACAGCGACAGTCCTTTTTCAAATGTTGCGCATGTCTGACACCACCTTCCACCTCCTTCAGTAGAAACATCTCCTCCCGCCTCTTTACTCTAGAAATCACGCTTGTTTACAGCCAGTGTGTGTTCAGAATTACTGTTGAAGTGACCTGTCTAGAAATAATTTAGTGACCAACGTGTCAGTTTTTAGACCCTTCGTCTGCTTCAGTCGCGCCATCGCTGGAAACGATCTCCAAGAATCACCTCAGTGTGGCTTTGCTCCTTTTCCCCTCCTCTTCTTCTTTCAGTGACCTCAAAAACGGACTTTCTTTTGCGGCGAACTGGTCGTGGATTCTCGTCCGCCATCGCAACAAAGTTTGGCCGAATTTCGAGGAAGCTACAGTTTAAAAAAGCCTCTAAGAACCGCTGCATAAACCACGTAATTCAGTTACACTAGAAACATAAGGAGTTTGACTGATAACAAACAGCCAATAGATAAAAAGGTAGCCTCGTTTTCTATTGGCTGATGTTTATCTGGCCTCACTACGTCCACAGATGATAGATTTTCATTCTTTTTTTTTTTTTTTTTTGGTCATCATAATTACAAGGCTGCTGCATCTCTGTAATGGTATTTTAAACTTTTACTGACAATTTGAAACTAAAAAAAAAATCCTCCATACAACCTTTAAATGGCATTATTCCCAACACTGTCCACTTCTTTCTACAGTCTGTGATAAAGATGAACAAGAGAGATGGGGTGGGAGGGAGGAGGTTAACAGAGCAGAGACGAACTGTATTGTTGAGATGGAGGCTCTGTCTCAGATGGTCTGCCCAGCCAATTTAGGAACTCAAAAAGATGAATTACGATGAGTAAAATATGGAATCAGCTAGAAGTTGTGTGATGTACTGAGAAACATATAGAAAAAATGGTGCAAGAGGACCAATAGTTGAGGGTCGAAAATGATGACGTGATGCTACATTGATCTCCAGGAAGAATAGCTGATAGCTAAGGTCAGTTAAATACAATCAATCAATGAACATGCTCAGGGACTACAGGTGGAAATTAGCACTGGTGCTACAACCCGGTACAGTGCATCCTCCTGTTAAAGTTCATGTATATTGTGCACTGTCCCTGTCTCATTAAATAAAGACTAACTGCATTGGGCTACCAAAAGATCGGCCTCACCATCTGAGCACCTCTACGATAAACCAACAGAAACAATAAAAGATGGAGCAAACCTGGAAGCTGACACTAGCGCCCCCTGCAGACTCTCCAAAGAGGGTGATGTTGCTGGGGTTTCCTCCGAACGAGCGGATGTTCCTGTGCACCCAGGCGATGGCAGCCTGCTGGTCCCACAGGCCGTAGTTTCCTGAAGATCACAAACCATTATATTAACAGGACGTCCCACCAACAGTGAGCACTGTGCATGGGTTATGTAAAGCAGTGAGAGGAGGAACAGTGAGGTTTCTCCTGTTTGACTGTTGCTCTGTTCATTTTGGAGGCTACTGCTTTTATTCAGAAACACACCATAAATAACTGTATTAGGCCATAACTTCAGAATTCATTACTGCAAAAGATAAGGCCTTAATATGTAATTAAACTATAATGTCATTTAATTAAAATGCTGATTTTTGTTATGTTTTGTTTCACAGCCATTTAATGGTTTTAACAATTTGAAATACATAAAACTTTAAATATAACAGTAAGATAACTGACAATGGGTCTATACCTCAGACTTAATACTTTACAGTTTAAAATATTGTATGTATGCAAGGAGATGTACTTTACAAGTAATTCAGTCCTGATTTATGAGCATCTGTGATGGTGTTGAAGCTGGTCATGTTTAAACTAAGGAGCACCTCATGATGTCACTAAGTTGTAACAAAATGTTTGGTATGTTTTTGAGACAACATTTGGAACTTGATTGAGCATATTGCCAGTAAACACATCAGAACGACATGAGTGAAGATTGAATGAGAAAAGAAATCAAAGAAACTCTCACCAGGCAGATCAGACTGTCCGGTGCTCAGGAAGCCCAGGGTTCCCACACGATATCCCAGTGACACCACAATGACATTTCCCCTGTTTGCGATCTCCTGTCCGTCGTACGTGTAGACGCCCTGGGAGATCGATCCCATGGAGCTCCCCATCATGAAGGCCCCTCCATAGATCCACACCATCACGGGCAGGTTGGAGGAGACTGAAACAAGTGGTAGTTTTAGGAGTTTATATTGAGGACTGAAAAGTGTAGTGTGTATGTTCAGGAATATGTTAATATTTTGTCAGACAATTGGATTTTTTGATGTTTCTTTTCATGCAACTCACAACATAATTACATCAGAAGTTATACATGAAATATTCAAGGATGATGGGTGAAGTAAAGTGACAGACAAATTTCACTAAAACATACTTTTTTTTCTAGACTGTACACATCTTGTTTCCCCTGGTTTGACAATGTTGCAGAAGCTTATAATTTTACTTCCTGGTTGGGCGGCTGTTATGGATCATGACCATGGCCCTGTAGTCATGGATCGTGTCCTTCCACTTCAGGTTTTGCATCAACTCTGCTACAATCTGTCCCACACTCAGTATTCTCTTTTAAGCAATCTCTAGATTTGCCTGTGGATAAGGCTGAGTAGTGCTGTACCTATATCAATCAATCAATCAATAAAACTCCTAAAGGTTATCATAAAAATCTAAATGGAGAGCTAAAATCTATAGACCTACATCAAAGAGCATGGTGTAAAGCTAATCTTAAAAATATGGAAATTAATGGTAATTTAAAATCTGGTTTACGAAACATACCCCCTGCATAAATTGTCCCCTTATTAACAATTTTCTGTGTGTCTTGGTGTAGGTTATTAGTTAGAGGGATTCCTAATCATCAATACATCAAGTGTCCAACCAAGAAGTTATAAACTTCATCAAAATTAAATAAACGGCCTAATAACCAGCCTGCATATATAAGCACATTCAAGTTAAAGTCAATGTTATTGTCTGCGTAGTGAAATTTGACACATCCTTCAATGCCTCTGGACACCTCATCAGATTTTGAGCTGGGCTTAGTCAGGGCTACCTTGAGTCTGGAGGATTTTATTTACTCTGCATGTTTTGGGTTGATTAGAGAAATCAATGTGCTCTGAGGAAACTCACCCAGACACAGGGAGAAACATTTGCATAGAAAGGTGTGGGTGTCCCAGAAGTCAAACCCAAACACACAGTTTGCTGCTGTTTACCTTGGGAGCCGTGAGGGACCCAGATGTTGAGGTAGAGGCAATCATTAGAGCCACTGACTTGTGTCATGAGCATATTCAACTGAAGGCACTGAGGTTTGAACTCTTTAGCTTTCAACACACCTGAGAAAAGAGACACAATAATAACATAACATATAAAATAATATTTGATATGCCAAAAGAATATGGAGAGTTGCTGAATTAAATATTGGTATGTTATAGTGAATGTAAAACCTGAATCAAGAAAATGACACTTTTCCTCATACACAAGACTTCACTTGTTAAACATCTGGAAAGCAAATAACTTGTATGTTCCTGTGATAGAGGAGTATTGGTGTGTGCCCACCGCTCCAGCCTGAATGGCGTTTGGGTTTCTCAAAGCGTCCAGGGACGGCAGCGAAGGGAATTCCCTTGAAAACATCCACGTATCTGTTAGTGGCCACGGCGATGTTTACTCCCTCCACCAAGCCGCCCTCCGTGGAAACCACGCCCAGCTGTACAGGGAAAACAGCTCATTACAACCTAAACTATGATTCAATTACAGGTGTTTTTATTGCCTTCTAGGTATGAGGGATTACCTCTCCAGAGAACAGGTTCATAATAAGTTAATAATTTGTGTTAAAATATTGTGAAATATCATAATTAGCATGCTATTGTGTGTTGCTGACATAATCCTATTTTTCTGTCAACCATGTCAGACATTTCCCAAATCCTAATTAAATCAATCACTAATATGATCATCTAAATCTCTGCGAGCTGTTACTCTGGCTCTTAGAAGTCATTTCCGCATTTCTATGTGGGCAATAATCCACGCAATTTGATATAAAACAATGTTGAAATCACAGCTGGAACTTTGATCATTCATTTATTTAAACTATTATGTTTTAAGGTTGATACTCATCTTTTCCAGGTCACAGGAAGTAGCTCTTGAAAATAAAAGCATGTCTAAACTGTCAGTTAAACAAAAGTGAAAAAGGAACAAGTTTCAAATATAATACAATGACTGTTTCAGCAAAATACAAATAAACATGGTCATTTACAATCAGTGTAGTGTCATTTGAGAGTTTGCTCACACTAAAAGTGGCACAGTTGAGACACTAGAGACACTACAGGACTTTAAAGTTTGTGATAAATGTGCAGAAGGTACATTGCTTTGTGCATTTATGGACAGGGAAGATGCTTTTCTCTGGATGTAACAAAAGTTAGATTTTTTGTCTTGTTCCGCTGTTGTGACACTTCAATGCTTCAAGATTTAAATAGTTGTCATGACGTTCTGAGTTTCCGATCACTTTCAGTGAGAGCTAAGTAACACACATCTCAATCTGGTGTGAGCCAGATTAGGTCTAAACAGTTCTAGTTTGGTTAACTAAAAGTGATGTGAAGTAAAAATGAGTCTACTATTTTGATTATTTGCTTATTCACATTTAAAATTGTGATAGTGATAGAACTCCAGGAGACAAGCAAAAAAGCCAAACATTGTGCAGCCCTATGACACCTATGACTTGTGTGTTTGCAAAAAGATTCAAGTCCCTGGTGTTTGGACCAAATGAGCTCAGATTTGACATGTTACATCTACAGACATAAGTTATCTGTTTTTTTGTGATAGTCCTTACGGTTCGCCCGTAGCACGCTAGCGAAAAACACATTCATTTCCTATTTCTTTGAAGACCTGTCACGGCCACAGGCATTGGCCTAGAGAGCTCAAATTCAAATCACAATTGTGTGATCTAGGCCTGAATGTAATGAAATGTGAAATTTAATAAAAGTGAACTCTATAGCGCCTCCTAGTATAGACATGAAACGTCAACATTATCGGATTAGTATCAAATTCTGGGATTAAATTCTCTGCATGATTACAACCAAAAAAAATATTACGGACATGAGGCATTTGTCATGGTTGGCCAGCAGGGCTGCAAAGACTCCCCCAAAAAATGATTACATGCACATACTTAGTTCACTCGTGCTGAAATTTTAATCACTAATGCATGGTTTTGGTCTTATTACAATACATGATAAAGTATTTGAAAGGTGTTCACTATAGTGAACACTAAAAAATATATTACGGACATGGGGCATTTTCCACAGATGGCCAGCAGAGGCACAATAACTCCTAAAAATACTTAAAGTTGCATTATTTAATTTGTCTGGTGGACGAGCTGTTGGCCTGGGCAGTTGTTGGGAAGTGAGGCTGGCATGTCAAGATGGTCACGCGTGCCCGGCAGTTGTGTGGGAGGGGCGAGCGCACTGGGACGAGGGCCATCATCGCTGCGAATGGCTTTAATTTATTTATTTATTTTTTTCCAGAACCTGTTGTTATTCATTTCTGCACAGCTCAGATCATACTCTACAAGATGCCTAACTCATAAATATGGAATTGGAAACCTGTTTTGTCCTGGCCCTAAAGAAGTTAATGTAACGTATTTAAAAAAAACTACAACAAAAAACAATTGTGCAAAAAATAAAAAATATCCAAATGACTTACCGAAGCAGCCGAGACGGCCTCCAGAAACACGGCCACAGCCACACAAATCCTGAGCAGCACCATCCTGTCCACACTAACTACCTAACCAAGTCCTTTTGGTCCTTTTTATATCCCCATATACTGACCCCCCCCCCACACACACACACACACACACCACACACACACAGAGCAGCATCTGAGGCTCGAGGGGGACTGTTCTCACAGAGCTAATGTTTAACCACTCAATAACATATTCACCTGTCTGATGGGAAAGATGTTATGTTGAGTTTGAATCTTGTTTAGAATAGGTTACGTTCAGAATTTGATGCCCTCATTTTAGTTGGAGGACATGGGTTTACATGACTCTGTGGGAGATTCTCTGTTTTTGAAATATCCAAATGTCCAACCTATTTATTTTTTAGGTGGATAGGCTCAGTAATTACAAAGATATAAACCACAAACCAGGTGAATAAATCTGCAGTCCGACAGTTCACCAGTAAATTCCACCATAGAATTCTGACCTATCCTCCAACTCTGTTTAAACTATAGATCGATAGATAAATACTTCATTTTTATAGGGATTATAAAAATGTTGTGATGTTACAAGAGAACACCCTGTTGCTTCTTCTTATTATAAACATGTTGTTTCTTTCTACCTCTAGCTTTTCTATGAAGGCATCAAAACTATGAACAAACACATATGGAGTGTAGTCAAACAAAAAAGATGAAATAACTTTCCTCCAAATAGACTTTATCATGAAGCTCACTGAGAGAAGATCAAGTGGACGACAAAGCAAAGGGTGGTTATAGGAATCTTTATCTAATGATAAAGTATGTCCAGACCTCGACTGGTGGTGTATGTTAGGACTGCACGATTTGGGGAAAAATATTGACTAATTGCAAATAGATTGTGGTTAGATTAGTGAGCAGATTTGTGATTTATGTTTTAATAATATGATTTTGTTTTAAACACGCCCTGTAGAACTGGCAAAAAGACTAAAATAGAATATGAACTGACAAACTAATACAACAATCACATTTTAGCAGGAGCGGTCCTAGACACGGGCCGACAGGGCAGCCGTCCGGGGCAGTATGAGATCTACAGAGCTGACAGTTTGATACAGATGAAGATACCCATTCAAACTGCAATGTATGTATGTGCTTATTTATTTAACAGGGACAGTGTACATAAATTAACATTTCTGCCGACGCACCCAATTTAACCATTGTGCAGATGCACAGACACTGTCACCCTAAAAAAATGACAGGTTAAAACAATGTACATACAAAACGATTTACAACTATTACATAGACAGACATGGTCACAAACATTCAGAGCAAAACTTTGATTTAGGAGAAGACAGAAAATGAAGAGCTGATAGTCAGACATGAACATGAGACAGCACAAAATGATGATAGTGTCAGTGTGAGCTGTGCTGGTTCTCATTTAGCCATCATAGCATCGTAAAGGGCCCGTATGGCCAAACCTCCTTATCAAAGCCTGATCTCGTCAGATCTCAGAAGCTACATAGAGCTGGGCCTGGTCAG
Organism: Boleophthalmus pectinirostris; assembly: GCF_026225935.1. Lineage (NCBI taxonomy): Eukaryota > Metazoa > Chordata > Actinopteri > Gobiiformes > Gobiidae > Boleophthalmus > Boleophthalmus pectinirostris. The sequence goes on along the minus strand of NW_026571133.1, from coordinate 42,644,534 downwards.
GGCTTGGGTGGGAGACTGCTGGGGATACCAGGAGCCACAGTGAGACGCCAGTGTAATTGTGTTTTTAGACAAGACATTTGATGGACGAGACACTTCACGCACATTGCAGAGTATGAAAGTGGTGTGTGAGTGTTGGTGGTGGTCAGAGGGGCCAAAGGTGCAGATTGGTAGCCTCGCTGCTGTGGCTACAAGAATAGTTTACCACCTCTGAGTATGGGCACTCAAAGTGACTTTGTGCATCTGGAAAAGGGCTATATAAGACTAATGTATTATTATTATTATTTTATTACACTGTTCCCTGATCTGTTACAATGTTGTAACGTTGTGTCCTCATCACAAACATAGAGTTTTGTTTAGTTTTCATTCACACACAGAAAACACTCTGTTCCACTTAGGGCTGTCATGATAACCACAAAAATGAATCATCACGGTACTAAGAGGCCCACCACGGTGGATGTTGGGTCACTGCGATCACCGCACGTAACCAATGCAACCCGACCCAGAGTCCTGCACGGGTCCATTTTTAGAGACCTCGGACCCATTAACATTCCACCAGTTATCGCCCGTGCTTGTGATAACCCAGGACTAACCCAGAACTAAGGCGCACCCACATAGACCGTTGGGTGACCACAGGCGTCTGGTGTAGAGCTCCGCGCTGCACGGAGGTAAGTGCAGACGCCACCCGATTGCACCGTGCTCAGGGTTCTCTCTCTTAAGTCCTCTTGTACCCGACCTGGTGCAGGACTCTGAAGCGAGCTACCACAGTAAGAGCTGGAGCTGGAGAGATGCAGCAGCACTTGTTCCAAAGCCAAGTATTACTTCTCCCACACTACATACTCTACATCGACGCGACAATCGAGGAACATGTACATCTGCAACAAGCGCATCATCGGAGAGAGTTTTCAGTGCTGCTGGAAATATTGTAATTCTGGGAGGATGAGGGATGGGTGGGATCTATGAGTCACAGTGCTGTCCAAAACAGTTAGTGTCCTCACACAGCCCTGTACTATCAGCCTGTGGACCAGTGTGCACAGCTGAAGCACAGGGCTCAGGTTCTCACTGCTCTGTTCAATCACAACACAACACACTTTCATCTCCTCAGCTCTCTCTACCATGTGCACTGATAACACCTTTAATGAAGGCCAATACTCACATTAGAACTAATTCTGTTTGTATGCTGGAATGGTCCAAGGTCGCTGGTCACAAGTTGCCATGACAAACATTCAGTTCAGAGTAAATTGAGTAATGATTTTTTTATTGGAAAGATCTGAATGTAAGAACTGAAGAACAGATATACGATCCTGTAGCTGGCAGCACTGCATCCAAGCCCTGGCTACTGTGTACAAGACAAAGGGCAGGTTAAAATCAGCGTAGGCCAAAATTGACACAGATGTGAGGGCATCTTTTAAAGTCTTAAAGGCATTTGTGCACATTTCATCTCATGAAGAAAGGAGTTGTTGTCAAAGAATGTTTTGAATTCTTTTGGCTTATTCCTGTTAAAAAGACATTAAGTAGGTTAGCAATCTTAGCAAAGTCTTTGACAAAAGTGCGGTAGTAACCAGCTAGACCAAGGAGTGACTGAAATTGTTTTCCAGTTTTTGTGATTCCGCCCGAGGAGCTGGAGGATGTGTCTTGGGTGAAGGAAGTCAGGGAGTCCCTGCTTAGAGTGCTGCCCTCGCCACCTGGCCCCGGATAAGCGAAGAAAATGGATGGATGGGATTCTTTAACACGTTTAACTTTTTTGGGTTCTGAAGATATTCCTGCAGCAGACACTCTGTGACCCAAGTATTGTATATCATTTCTCAAAAAATGACAGTCAAAATCAGGTGAGTATATGATAACACCATCCAAGTATAGTATAGGAGTACAAACAGCAAATTTTGGTCACCAAGACGTGTGCATTCATCTCTGGAATGTTGCAGGTGCATTTGACAATGTAAAGGGCATTCTGGTGAATTCATATTGGCCATTGGTGTAACAGAAGCTGTTTTTTTTTCTCTGTCATTAGGGCAAACCTGCACTTACCAGGATCCATTATCTAAGTCTAATGTTGTGAAAAACCTTACTTTGCCCAAGCCTGCTAGTGTCTCTTCTATATGGGGGAGCAGGTAAACATCCATTCAATTTGCAGTAATCCACACAGAATCTAAGAGTCCCATCTTTCTTACGCACTCACATTATGGGAACTTCTCATGGCCTGGTGCTGGGTACAATGATTCCTGAGTACAACATATCTTATATCAAGGCTTTCACCTCCTGGTACATTTGTGGTGGGCTTTGGTGGTAGTGTTCTAATGGTGGTGCATCTGCAGTTGGGATTACATTACATTTGTACTGTTGTTCTCAATCCAGAGTCATCATTGCTTCTGGTGAAGACGTTTTTGCAGAGGAGAGCTTGTAGGTGCTCCCTTTGTTCTCTAGACAGGTTAAGATGATTCAAGGTAGGCATGGCATTGGACTGGGCACACACTTTAATCTTATCTGTACGCACTTTGCACTGACATGAGTCAAGGTCGCTTTATTCTCTGGGATGATATCTGCTGAATCAATTATACATGTTTTGACTAACAGTTGGTGTCTATACAGGTACATTGGTGAATTATTTGGATTTCTAATTTTACCAACAACTCGTCCACATTGTACAGTTGATAAAGTGCGAGCAATTAAAAGTCCACGCACCTCAAGTGGTTCTTCCCATCGATGCCTCTTTTGGTCCAGCCCCACAGCAGAACTTCACTTTGAGCTGGGATCTGGATAGGATGGCGACTGATAGTCCTAGTCCAATGAGATTCATTTGGTCTTCTGATACTTTGTGTTATTAGGTTCTTTTTTCAGACCTAGAGTTTTGTTTCATACCTGGCAGTTTCTGTCAACCTAATACCTACATAATAACATACAGGTTGATAGTCCTCACGTATTCAAATGTCCAATCAGAGTCTGCAAACTGAACCTGTCTGGAGCAGATTTTGACATACTGGGGCCTGCCTGACAGGTAGTCAGTAATCCAGGAGACAATGGAGGAGCTGACACCCATCTTGAGCAGCTTCTCACTCATCAGAAAGAGCTGAATTGTATAAAAGGCACTGGAGAAATCAAAAAACAATACAGAGCCCTTAACACCATCCAGTTGTCGTTATGCACAGTCTTAAAGCCTGGCACAGATGCACTGTTGTCCAGGAAGTTAGTATGAAGCCAGGTCTTCGTGAAGCACATGATACTGCTGACAGCATACTCCCTCTTGGTCCGAACAAGCTCACACAGTTCGTCCATCTTATTTCCCAGTGATCTTACATTCCCCATCAGGACTGATGGAACTGCAAGCTTGAATTTCCTTCTCTGCTGTTTCACTTTCAATAAAGCAATAAAAATCAAATAAATTTATACAGACAAGAATAACTTAAAAAGGTAGTGGATTTCAGGAAAAACCTCAGAAGCTACAATACCCAGTTGCCACTTTCTCAAGCACTCAGGATGTGAAAGTAAGGGCATGAAAGTAAGGGATAGCAAGTCCCTTAAGCTCAGTAAACCCATTGATGGTTCTCAGCTCTCCTACTCTTTTGGGTTGCTTGTCTTTAAGAGCTTTAACTGCAGCAGTATCCACTGGATCCATTTAACTGCCCTCTGCTGAAACAATGTGCCCCAAATAACGCACTTCTTGTTTAAACAGTTCACATTTACTTGGTTTTAGTTTAATGCCGTTTTGTCTGAGTCTTTGTAACACAGTTCTGACATCATTAACATGTTTTGTGAATGACTTACTGAACACAATGGTGTCATCGAGGTATGCAGTGCAGGTTTCATCTCTCAGGTCTCCCAAACAGGTTTCCATACAGCGCTGGAAAGCAGCTGGGGTGTTCATTAAGCCAAAGGGGATTCGGACCCACTCATATAGGCCTCAGGGGCTCACAAAGGCTGTCAGGTGGTGGGAGTATTGAGCCATGAACCCCTGGTGGTAGGCTTTCTCTTGGTCAAGTAGGGAGAACCAAGAGTTGCTTCCCAGCCCATCCATGATGTCCTAAACCCTGGGAATAGACTGACGGTCAGGAACTTTTTTTCTTGTTGAGTTCACAATAGTCTATACACAACCTGAGCCCTCCACACTTCTTTCAGACACACACTACACGGGCTGTGTAAGGTGAGTGTGATTTTTCTATCCAGCCTTGTGCAATGAGGTCATGCAAATAGTCTTTCATTTCTCTGTAGAGAGGCTTTGGCATGGACTAGTACATTTTTGCTACTGGCTCAGTGTCTTTCAGAGAGAAGGCTAGTTTTAAGTTTTCAATAGAGCCAATGTCGTTCTCAGATTTGGAAAAAGCTAAGCATTCTTCTCTTAACATTTTTCGTACTGCTGACCTTTCATTTTTAGACAGATGGCTCAAATCGACTGGTGGGTCCCAAGCACAATTTTTTTCTTCACCTGCCCTCACTTGACTCACTGCAGCTGGAACTACAGGAACAGGACGGAAAACTGAGGCAGGGTAAACAGCTTGTACAGGTTGCACTGTCCTAGTAAGTGTTCTCCCAAGGAGTACAATATCATGGTCACGTTACATTTCTTACCATTGCTGGTATGTGCTGTCCATTGCATTACTTGTATTTGTTGTTTCTTACCATTGTCTGTTTCCTTAACTTTACCATTGTTGGTACACTTATGTTATACTACCAAGCTATAACAGTGACTCTTGTCTGCACTTGTAAATAGTTCATATAGTTTAATTCAAAATGTCTGAAAAACGCAAAATAAGTGTTAGATTATGAAGAGTAGGGGTGGGATTAAAGTTTTCTTCTTCCCACTCCTTTTTGGGCAAAATAGTAATAATAATAATAGTTATTAAATGTAAATCTTTAAATGCCCAAAATAAATGCATAAAATAAAAAAATAATAAAAATGGTCCGTGGGGTTCTGGACACTGACTGTATTGAAATGTTTGACACTACTTTTAATGTTTACTAGAGTGTCAGTGAATTCAAGTCCTTCGGCCCACTGAGGGCTCACATCAGGCTCACATCAGGCTCAAAAATGAGAGCTGTGTCTTCGTGGCATGGAGGTGCTTGTACATGGCATTCTACTCTCATTGATGTGTGCGTAGGTACAGTCACTGTTTCTCAACACTGGATTGTTACTCACTTGTTCAACACACGCTTGTATTTCATTGGCTTCAACATTAGGGAATGCTGTTGCAACAGTTTGGATGAGCTGGTCTTTGTCAGTAGTAGCCTGGTTCAGTTCAGTATCTACAATGAGTGTTATAACATTGGAGCCGATGAATGGTCTGGCAAGACTGGAGCCACTCAAAACAAGTATAGGGACAGTGACCTCAGTTGTCGTGGCTTCATTGGCACGCAGTTTAAATGTTACTTCCAGCAAACCAATATAGAGCATACTTTCTCCATTTGCAGCTGTTATTGCCAGTGTATTGTCACCTTCCAGTATTTCACAAATGTTTCTGAGTTTTACATGTGGCAGATTTTCCTTCCACCACCTCTCATCTACAATAGTTACTTGAGAGCCAGAGTCCCCTAATGCTCTTGTCTTTGTCTCTTGTATGTAACAGTCAATCAAGTACTTTTCTCCAACTAACGGGGCCACTTTGACATGTGTGTTATGCTTGGGTGACTTGGTTTGGACAGTATCACATGACACATGCACATTTTTCTTTATGAACAGTCCAGTGTTCAGTTTGGCAGGATTTGGAAAAATAAAGTACATTTTTGCACAGTGCACATTGTCTGAGTCTCCCCTTATTTCCTCTAGCTTTACAGTTGGCACAGATCTGGGACACCTTTGGCATGTGGGTCACTGTTGGCGACCCTTGCCCCTTTAAAGGATGTGATGGGTGGGCTCCTCTCATCCTGCAACCTGCAAAGAAATGTTCATCACTGCCACAAGCATAACAGTGCCGACAGTCATCGATGTTATCATGTTGGCAGCCAAAGCAAAGCCTCCTGCGCCTAAGACCAGGTGCTACAAAACGTTGAAGGGCCATGTGACCATACCGTGGGTTCTGATGCACATATGGGTGAGACCATGGCATTTGGGCTGGTATTGCAGGAGGCATGACTATAGGAGGGGTGACAGAACTTGGAGGTTGGCTTTTGCATGAACTCTTTTATTTGTGAGAGGTCTGTGCAGCCGACGTGCTGCGTTACTCCCGTCTGTCGTCTCATCCACCATAACAGAGACAAATGGTGCTTTTTTAACTTCACTTCTTATCTCTTCTTCCATCACTTCAGCAATAGCAGTGATCAAGTTGTTCTGTATTGTACCCCACGTCCCATGAAACACTTTAGACAGGTGGTAATGTAAATCCGTGCTTCTCTCAGCAATGAGAGAAAGAAGCTCCACATAGTTTCCTCTGTTGTTGGATCCAGCACTTTCATCGTGTCCCTGAAATGAAAGTTCCTGCTTGCCCAAAAAATGACACAGTCTATCAGCCTTTTTAAGATTTCCCTGTTTTTCTTCACATTTTCATTGTGGAGCTCTGTTTCCCTGCACACTTGCTCGTTCAGCTGTAGACCCACTCTGGTTTCCCCAAAAGTTTGGGAAAGCAACGTTGCTTGTAAGTGTCTGGCAGTGCCTTGGTTAAGCAAGTTAAATTTACAAACCCAGTGTGGCTCCAAACACCATGTCGATCAGCGGCAAATAACAAACAGTCACAGCAATATAATTTGCAGTGTTCCAGAGATCCTGCGAGTCAGGGGTACCGCTCGTAGTTGGTAACCTGAAAGTGGTGGACAAATCCTCTCCCTGGTTGTGACAGTCTAGCTAGCTTTGGAGTTGTCCGACCTTTCTTAACAATGTCCAGCTTTTCTTGAAAAGTCTATCTTGAAAGTGGCCTTGACAGTAAATCTGCGACCAAATCTATATCGTCTCCTCCTTCAGCCATTGTGGGGTGACAAAATAGCTACTGCTGTAATAGAAATCGAAATATTGTTTTGTTGGCGTAATATTAATAATTTGTAATTAATACATAGACCGCTACAGATTCAGTTTGCTGCTTTGGCTGGTTCACTCTCTGACTGTCCAATCAGTGGGTCTGAATCCGGTGACGTTGTCATATGCCTGCTAGAAGATCCTGGTGACGCCAACTCAAAATCTGATTGGTTGAAACAACAGCTTCATCGACATTTATTTAGTGTTTGAGGGCCTGCAGATGGATTGTGAAGGCCTCAGGCACACTTCTTTAACTTTGACTCTGCCTGGCAAAAAGTGATGGCTGAAATGTGATTGGTCAAATACTTTAATATGAAAATGCGAGTTGGGTTACTTCTGTCATAAGCCCTTGTCACACTCATCCCAGCAGTGCCTCCAAATGTTACCACAGCCCCTGAAAAAGGGGGATAAAACTTGAGTGAATAAAAGAGCGGTCGTTCAGGTCTCAGGTCAGTGGTTTTAATGACAAATATTAATTATAATACAACTTTTATGCAGACATGGTACATCAAAAGCACATATTTACCTGAAAAACGAGGCTAAAACTTGAGTAGATAAAAGAGCAGTCATTCAGGTCTCAAGTCAGTGGTTTCAATGACCCAAGACTGAACCGGAGCACCCCCTGCTGTTCACTGGACCGGATGTGCTTTATAAAACCAAAGTCATTTCATAACACCAGATAACAGCATAATATAATATAATCATGTAATATAAATAATAATCATGTACCAATAAAATGCAATTACTTTTTAAAAATAAATCCTATTATGAACTCAATAGTAATATTGTATTATAAATGTAGATCATTTTTAAATTGTCTTGCTTTACAACCATTACACATGCACCAATAGCAGTGATAAGGCCTTTGCGCTGTAATCAACAGTTATGTGGTTTCCAACCAGACCTGGTTCCTCCAAGCTCGAGATCCCCCTCCAGCACGCTTTTACAGGATGAAAAACAGGAAGCAATATTAGTTATCTCCTATATTGACATGAAAAATAACTTGTACTTACCTCCTCAGTAGCATTGTGCAGACTGAGGGAGGCGCTGTTGTGCAGCACACGAGGCCTATTGCTCTTGAAGATATTTAGCTACAGACATCAGCTAGTACTTACTGCTTGCAGTACATGTCCATATTGTTTTATCTGCTACTCTCTAAGAATGACACTGATGAGGCGTCATGTTTGATTGTACATCAAAAGACTTCATTTCAAAGTTTCTGGTGCATTCTTAAAGCTGAAATACCAACCTTTTAGTGAATGTTGTTTTCCCCAAATTGTGTGGTAAAAGCAGAAGTTTGTGACTATAATTCACAATTCACTCTGTCTTCATCTCACTTTGGTTTGAAATCTGATTGGCTGATTCAAACCTGGTCCAGGAATTTATACAAACCACGTGCCAAAGGGTTTGAGAGCGTAGATACATTTAAAGGAAGCTTATATTTCAATCACAACTGAACCTGAGTTGCAATTGTCTTCATTTTTAGACCAATTTTAAGCCAGATCTAATTTACTCAAAGTAAATAAAATATCCAAAATCCCCTCTGTATATTTTTTGTATTTAATATGACACAGGAACAGGCTCTTTTTATGTTTCTGTTTTGAAAGTCCCAACAATTCTCAATTTTGGCAGTTTTTACACATAAAATGTCTTATTTATATATGCAGGGTTCCCACAGTCATGGAAGTCCTGGAAAAGTCATGGAATTTTGTAAATTCAATGAAAGTTTTGGAAAAGTCATGGAATTTTAGTATCTCTTTCACACAACTACAGCGTTCTGTTATCATTAAACTATGATTATTTTTGAACATCTGAGCCTTTTGTTTAAAAGAAATGACAATAAATGCACTGACAGGATTTTTTATGTTAAAAATGTATAATCCCATACCATAAGGTGAGTTGACATTTCATAACATTTCATATTTAGCCCTAAATGTATGCTAAATTCTACACATTCTGCACAAAAAAGTGGGGACCCTGTTTGAAAACATTACATGATGAGAAACTTGTAATACATTTTGTTTTTACATTTATGTGAGTAAACTACATAAGTTTCAAATTGATATCTCTACATTTTAGATTTTCTTCTATTCACCTGCAGTGTCTCATCTTAACCTGCAGACAGAGACACATACAGGTTTTTCTCATTCTCAGTTTATGGATAGACCTTACGTGAAAGCTCAGAACCTCCAGAATTCCCTCAGTGAGCTGCAGAGGCTGCACTAGCACTCATTCATGTTTGGCTGCAGGTGCTGGGATAGTGACCATTCAGATCAGTTCTTTTAGGTTTTAAAGTGAAACTAAACACACAACTTTTGCTACCAACCTGTGTACATGGTGTTTGAACAGCATGGGCTACTCTTCTTGATTCTTTATGTGCAATTTTTAGTTTCAGTGCAAACTAGTTGGGTCAGTCCATATGAAATCAGCCCTTATCAAGGAATCTTCCCTATGAAAGAATATAAAATTTTCGCTCAATCCCTTCAGTCGTTCTTGAGTTATGGCCCATGCTCACTCTTTTGGAAGCCTTAATTTATAAGCATTTTTGAGAGACTATAACTTCATAAAAAACAGAGCTGGGAAGTTGAAAAGTTGTAGATTCTGGGTCGTAGATTCTAAATCTGTCTGTTCATTAAAGATGGTGCTGTGGGCCCCCAAAATCTCAAATTTGTTCGCAGCTCAATATATATATATATATATATATATATATATATATAATATATATATATATATATATATATATATATATATATATATATATTTTTTTTTTTTTTTTTTCAGTTTTTGAGGTCCAAGATCTATTTACTCCAAGCAGATATTTACAAACTGTTGAACCTGAATATTTGAGAGAATGACCATTTCTGACAACAATCTCACACTATTCTTAGCTTTCATGTGGATGGTGTAGAGTCCCAAATATTATACATATTGCACAGTTGCACAATATTGTATAAAGCTGTAATTTTATATTTTATTACTTCCTCTTTTTTATTTTGACTTGCACATATGCATTTTTATAATTATGTCTTATCTGACACCTGTCTTTTTCTATATTTTTTGCTACTTATTTAGGATTTCTTATTACCATTTATATATTTTTATCTCTTTGTTATTATATTGTGATGTGTGATGCTAGTGCTACACCCGATCTTGACCCCAATCTTAGCACTAAGAGCAAGCGTTAAAGGGGCCGTGTTCAGGTGGGGCTGTATTTTGCTGCTGGAGTCTGGAGTGGGACGGTACAAGTACATATGGTGACGGCATCTGAACCAATCTGTGACCACTTTGTATTTCATTTGTGTTGTGACTTCATAGAACTATAATAACATTTTAGTATAGCCATATGTTACTGTCTAAAATTATTATTTTTTGTTCATAGAGGTGTTTCTTCAACATCAACCCTGAGAGGGACACAAAAGTGGAAATGAAGAAAAACAAAAAGCATCTGACTGTAAACCCAAGGGTTCTTACCCTCATCACTGATCTAGCACATCATGAATGGAGAGAGACTAACACTCTGAATCAAGCTCTCTCACACGCACACACACACACACACACACACAAACACGCACCCACATACATCATTGAAGTTCCTCTGCCATTTCTTGTTTTGTTCTTTGTTACAGTGTTCAAAAAAATTATAATTTACTCCAGTTTTGGAAATTAAAAAAAAACAAAAAAACAGTTTGAATAGCTGTCTGTTTATATAATGGGAGTGACTGTATTTTTGCAACCACAGCTGCCTGTAATTCACTGTATCAATGTATGCAGAGAAATACTGTAAAATACAATACAGTTCTACTATAATGGATTTTACAGAAAGTACTGTTTTTCACAGTAGAACACAGTAAATGGTTTTACATGACTGATGATGTTTTAACAGGAATTAACCATAAAACAGGGTAAAAAATGATGTGAGATGGATAGTAATTCACCTTAAAAGCAGAAGTTTTAAACTGTGAATTGAACAGTTATATCGATTAACACATGTTGTTTTGGCTCAGTGTTGCAGGGAGCTGTTGCTCGGGAATACAGAAGACATCAGAGGCGTTTCCTGCAGGTTGGTGGACAGCACACACATCATCAGGGAGAACCATGGAGCACACAGGCCATGGTGCTTTGTCTCTTGAGCTGGACACATGACACTCAAACCTCAGGACCTCAGCAGCCCTCCTGACCCAGCCTGGACCTTGGGGTGGACTCGAGGAACACATTGGTGGGCCTGATGTGAGCCTACACACAGTATTTGCTCTGTCCCTTAAAGCGTCCTGTGCAGTAGCGAGCCAAAACCATGTGTGGTGTACTATACAATGTATGTGGTTATACTTAGATTTTACCATTGAATCCACATTGAATATAGGAAAGTCTACACTTCCTGATTTTAATGTAGCATAGAACTGGTGGATTCAGAGCCTGCTACAGCCCAGTATAATACACATATTTGCCTCTGTGTGTGGTATTAACATCTTCTTCTCATCTCCTCCAGCTGGCGACAGGACTCAGCTTTCTGAAGAGACACAAGATCATCCACGGAGATCTGAAACCTGGCAACGTGATGATGGTGAGCCACAAGGAGAACCTTCAGATCAAGATTATCAACTTTGGTCTTGCCAACGCATTCCAGGGGACACACCTCTGCCGGAGGACACGCCCCTCATTTTAAGGGGACATCTTGTGAGAGAAATGGGGATTAAGAAAATATGAAAAAGCTGAATCTAAAGACAAAACCCTGATTTTTAGTATTTTAGATACTGTAGTACTGTAGTATATGGACAAACAGTTAGAGAAATATTGAGCAGAAATGCACCAGTAGCACTACACATATCAGTGCCAGTACTGGACAGTTGTATGGATCAGGAATCACTTTCCTATCTCTCTATATCTGCTCCTCTAATCAGCTATTTTAAAAACACAAATACTTGTTTCCAACTTCTGTTTTAAAACTTTTATTCAGTTTGTTCAGTTAGTTTGATTTAGAATTGCAGTGAGATGTTATTGCCAGGAACGTCCCCCTCTATGACATCTACTCACATAGCAAAAAATATCCGCAGAACGGATCCGCATCGGGGTTCACTTGCACATCGCTGCGGATCAGCAACGGATCCGCCGCATGGATCCGCCGCGGATCCGTCAAAATAAGTCCGGATCCGCGGCGGAGGCGCGGCTGATCCGCTGCGTATCTCGCGGATCCGCCCAGGACCCGTTTTGGATCCGCTTTCAGAACCGGGTTATCTGCCGCGGATCTGTTTATTGTGTCGTTAGGAGCCTAAATATGCTTCAGATTTAATACTGATCCACTTCCTACTGACCTAAATACACCAGCAGCATTTGCAATGTAATTGTACATAAACCTTTTACAGCAAGTAAGCAAGTGATATCCTATCACTAAATCTCATTAGTTAAGAAAAAAAGAAACTTTTTTTTTTTTTAAACATTGTAAACAATATTTATTTAAATCATTAATTAGAAATCTTAGGACATGAATAATTATTATTAATGGTATAGGACTTTTATACCCGTTGAGTTAACCAATGCTTCATTCTTAATATGAAAATGACAATTTACAGTTTTTACTAAAAATAGTTCAAGTTAAGCAAAGTTTTTTTTTTTTTTTTTTTAAATGGCAAAAAACAAATATAAGCTATATGAGTAAAAGCCTGGACAGATGAGACAGCGTGTAGCCATACCATACTGTTTAAAACTAAAACTTAACTTGTGTTTACCACCACAGTACAATTAGACGGATGGTTGTTCTTATAGAGTGTGCAGTGTGGGAGCTTCAGAGCCTCTGTCTTTAGCTTCAGTCTGAGGCAGAGGTTTTGAGGCAGAGGTGCAGTGAGTCTGGCTCCTCTTCAGTCCTACTGGTGAAGATCCAGTCTGTCAGTGTCCAGCTCTGGACTTCCCCTTTCTCACAGCATCTGAAATGACACCAGTGTGTATTAAACACCCCATTACACCTCTTATTCTTGTAAGGAGTTAGAGTTCAGGTTTGTGAAGAACACTGTAAGTCATGACAGTGGCTGTGTGATGTGAACATGAAAGGTGAACACTTGATTGGAGAGATCTGTGCACTTACAGAGGGTCAGTCTGTAAACTCAACCACAGCAGGTTCTGAAAGAAACAATCTGCACAACAACAGGTGTGATTATAATGTGCATATGTTTAGTTATGAAAGTTAATAAAAGTAGGATAATACAGTAAACTTACAGAGGGTCTGTCTCTACATTTTTGGAACTTGGCCCAGCAGAGGGAATTCTGTAAAACATCAAATAAGAGAAACACAAATATCAGTTTGGATCATTTCAGGCCACAGTGTTTAATCCAAGTGCAGTATTTACCTCCAGAGGGTCTTTATCATGCTGTTATGTCCATCTTCTTATTAACCATAGTATATTCTGAAACAGAGATGAAAAACATTATTTAACTCATAGGAAATACTTTAGCGCAGTAAAACTGAACTCTTTTGTTTTAGTATAAGCCTGAGTATGAACATGAGACGTATTTCACTGCTGTTAATACACAATACTCTACTACATTTACTTTTACCACAACATTTAAAATATAATAATCAATTTATGATGGTGTTCATATCAGTGTAATTTAGATGTGACACATTAGTGTTCATGTCAACATCTCACTGAAAGCCTGAAGCACCGTCTCAAGTCCCATAACAGAAAGTTAGAGACAAAGTCAGATCTGGCTCTAAACTAAATCTTCACTGTCACAGAAATCATGAAAAGTACTTACTTCTGATCAGCGTGCCGGGCTCCTGATGGGGACACTCAGCAGAAGGACAGGGTCCTGATGTCATCTGGGGGAAAACAACATAAGTTTTGGTTGGTTAGCTAACGTTAGCTGTTGTTATTATAAGCATATTGCTTTTTATTACGTTACGTTATTGTATTATGGCACGTTGCATTAAATTATTGTATTAAAGGTTGTATGGAGGATTTTTTTTTTGTTTCAAACTGTCGGTCAAAGATTAAAATACCATTACAGAGATGCAGCAGCTTTGTAATTATGATGACCAAAAAAAACAAAAGAACGAAAATCTATCAACTGTGGACGTGTTGAGGCCAGATAAACATCAGCCAACAGAAAACGAGGCTCCCTCATTTTCTATTGGCTGCTAGGTTGTCAGTCAAACTCCCTAGTATAACTGACTCGTTGGAGCGCGGGGATTACGTGGTTTACGCAGCGGTTCTTAGAGGTTTTTTCGAACTGTCGCTTCCTCGCATTTCGCACAAAGTTTCTCGCGACGGCGGACGAGAATCCACGACCGGTTCGCCGCAAAAGAAAGTCCATTTTTGAGGTCGCTGAAAGAAGAAGAGAAGGGGAAAAGGAGCAAAGCCAAACTGAGGTGATTCTTGGAGATCTCGTCCAGCGATGCCGCGACCGAAGCAGACGAAGGGTCTAAAAACTGACGCGTCGGTCGGTGAATTACTTCTAGACAGGTCACTTCAACAGTAATTCTGAACGCGCACAAGGACTGTCGCTGTATTTCTCTTCCCTTAAAAAAATCCTCTATACAACCTTTAAGGCACTGACATGACTGCACTTTAGTCTCAACTCAACAGTCAACACTCTAGTCTACACAAATAATAATTATCTGTGGTTAAAAACACAATCAGATCAGACACCAGTGTCTCTGTCGCTCCACAGCCAAAGGGAGAGCGCCGAGAGCGGCGTCCAGCCAGAACCGAACCCGTTAAACCCGACCAATGATCACGGAGCAGAATTACAAGTCTGTGATTGTAAAAATATACAAGAATATAAGTAGCGCTATATAAAAATAGTATTTAGACTGGGATCTACCTCAAGAGATGGAGTTATTCAGACTCCTGACCTCACATCGTCTTCATCACGTCAGCTGCTACTGTCGCTAACTTTCCTACTGCACTCGTCAAAACTGATAAAACACACACAGTCACAGATGTACACACACCACAATATAACGTTAACGTTATGTACATTCATGATGACTAATACAATTAACTTTTAAACTATTACTTACAGTTAAATCCGTGGACAACAGGTGGATGCTGCTTCTTTCCACTCAGGTCCCGATAACGGCTGATGAGTCAGTGGCGCGTCCGTGCAGCGAATCCGAAACAGTTTAGCCGCGGATCCGCGCATTGATAGGACAAATCAATGTGTCAAAAACAAAGTGTTGTGTTAAAAGTGAGTTCACAGTGCGGATTTAAGATGATTTAACCGCAGATTCTCTCTGTAACAGCAGGCCATCCAAGGGTTAGGGTTAGCAACAGTCAGAAAGCCAATACGTAACAAATACGCAGCGGATCCGCAAAGTGGACGGACTGTGGGGCGGATTTGGCGGACCGAAAGCGGATCTGCTGCGGATCCTGATGCTAGTAGGGTACTTACTAACTTCTTTACTCATTAACTTATCGATCATATCTGTGCATTTATTGAATTTCAGGCTTTATTGCTAAAAAATACTGACTCACAAATGTTTTATGCCTTAGACTTTACTATACCAGGCAAAGTTTTGGTATTTGTATGGAGAAAGAAGGTGGTGGACTCTACCACATGTCTTTTTACTAAAGTTTTTTGTTGTTGTTCTTTATCAAGTCCCAAAATGTGGAGGACCAGCCCGAGTGCTCACACCCCCAGGACGGAGAAGAAGAGGCCAGCCACTTCCCCCAGAAAGACCAAGAGGTGCTACACACTCTAAGAAAGGGGTCCCCAACCCTGAGCCGTGGACTGGTACCAGGCTGTGGGGCGTTTGGTACTGGGCTGCAAAAGCGCGAAACCCCCCTTCCATACACCTATGTGCCGCGTAGACCACATCTCTAAACCAGAACAAAAAACACTTACACATCTACAAAAACATAAAACCTTACAAAAACAGAAGTAGGAAAAATACTAAAAAAAAAAAAAAAAAAAACAAGACTAAAACCAGGACTACGTCAAGCAAATTTCTCGAGCGGTTTTCCGCTATTAAGACATCCAACAA
Source organism: Boleophthalmus pectinirostris (assembly GCF_026225935.1). Taxonomy (NCBI): domain Eukaryota; kingdom Metazoa; phylum Chordata; class Actinopteri; order Gobiiformes; family Gobiidae; genus Boleophthalmus; species Boleophthalmus pectinirostris. Next base: position 42,628,623 of record NW_026571133.1, on the reverse strand, counting down.
CTACACAATTATGATGTCCGAATCCCAAAACTAAAATATGACAATATCAGAACCAGAAACAAAAGTGATATGGTTCAAAAGACTTGAAAAGATCGACTTTGACAACAGACGCATTCCACTAGGAAAACAAACATGGCGGTTTGATGCTCACTTTTTCACAAAATCTTTCCCAGTTTGCATTGCACAATGACCAGAAGTCCGAAATTCGTGATGCATGTATACGAAGTGAACATAGGTGCTGCAGGAAGGGGCGAGCACCTTCAACAACCTCGCTGCTGATTGGCTCTTTCAAAATATGGGTCTTGTTGTAGATTAGCCGCTGTGTCTGCTAACCTCGATTGGCTTTGTTTGGTTGCGACCACAGACTGTAAAATCAAAGTGGGTGGAGGGAGTGTGACGTCACCCAGAGCTTTTAGTTGCAACAAAATGAAGGAAATCCAAGTGTCAAATCAAACAGCCAATCAGGTGTGAGATTATTTGACACCACGATGTTCATATCTTAATTTAGAGAGAATAGTGAAATGAAAATCCCAGGGTCATGTAGAGCGGGTTAATATAAAAATCTAAAACCAGAAAGACACTCACAGCAGCAGTTACAGAGAGAGGGGCAAAGTCTTTTCAATTCAATACTGTGCCAGAGTGATTACTACAAAACCATTCATAAAAGCTGCACCCAAAGAAATTAACCTAAAATGTGAACCAGTCACCATCTTCCATAGACACACTGACTCTTGAAGATTAAAAAAAAAAGACATTTGTGTCTTTAATATTATCAATAAAACATTTTGAAATTCACTAATGTTTTACTGTTTCTCAATTGCATGTCTTTAAGACTAGATATGATTTGAAATTTGAGCCATTAAAAAGGTTTCTCACCAGTGCATCAAGTAGGACATCTGTTTTTATCTGCCCTCCTTCTCCAAGACTCACACCAGGCAAATCTGGAACTATAATGAGACTACAATGACAATCTCAACTTTGTCTTCTGAGGTTAAAAAAAGTATGGACCCCGCAGGGGCTGTGGGGTGAGAGTTTAAATAAAAAAATCCAGAGATATTATCACGTGATCCCGAGAAATTATCTCGCGATCCCGTGAAAATTTCTCAGGGACTCAAATTACGTTTCTCGTGATCCTGTGTTATGTTTTACAGGATCCCGTAAAATGTTCACAGGGTCCTGAGAAAGATTTTACGACATAATGTTACCAAAGCAACATTCCTCTCTGACTATTTGACAGGAGTTGCAACCATGGAGGATGATCTGCTGCAATTTCTTGGATCAAGAAAGGTGCCTAATCAGGACATTATCCACATGGAAACGGACAAGGTGGGTAGGCAATCAATTTATTGTATTATATTATTTACATATACTGCAATAACAAAGCTCTTTTGTTATTTAAATAACTAGTTTGTAGAGGCTAGCAGTAGCTACAGCTGATACACGGCCGCGTGCTATGTGCTCACGATGCATAAAGACTAATACAAACAGTGGAGCAATATGGCTATGGTGAAACGTCCAGTATTAATGGCCTTCTTCCAATGTAAACGCGAAACTCTATGTCTGTCCGTTGCTACTACTCGATCACTTGGCTAGCCAGTGCTAACCAGAGTTCACGCCAAGGCTCGGGGCACGTGGCTGTAGTTGTTGAACAGTGGCTCATGATTATTAAACAAATATATGAAGTAATTGAATGTGTGATTGATGTCATGATAGCCACAGCAACTGGTCCTAGTAAAGGCCCAGGGTCCAGGTCCACGGTTTGCCACTGGTTAGCCATTAGCTCAGATGCCAATTTTGTATGCTAATTATTATCTAAAATAAAATGCCAAACGGTTTACATACTCAATATTGCGTTTAACAAATTTTGAGGACCTCATCCAAACGTGGTCGATGGTTAGTACCATCTGGCATTAGATAAATTATTCATAATTTAAGATTTTTGTGGGCTAATGCTAATGACGATAGGGTAAAATACAGGGTGCTGGCTCCGGTTTTCCAAATTTGCAGATAGTTGTTTATTTCTATGGATTGATGACATGAGCAATGAACGCCACCCCCCATAGCAAAAAATATCCACGGCGGATCCACAACAGAGTTCACTTGCACATCACTGTGGATCCGCAGCGGATCAGCCGTGCCTCCACTGCAGAGCCGTCAAAATAAACCTGAATCTGTTTATTGTGTCGTTAGGAACCTCAATATGCTCCAGATTTAATACTGATGTATTTATTACTGACCTAACTATACACAAGCAGCATTTGCATTGCAGTTACTGTACATAAAACACCATTTACAGCAAGTAGCACAACTTGTGTGGTTACATTTAAAAACACGAATCTCAACAATAGAAGTTGGATCAGTCATGTCCTAATATTAAATCTCAGCAAAAGAAGAAGCAGCTTTTTTAATTTAAACACTGTTTATTTAAATATAAATACATTTATAAATATACACATAATTAACAATCTAAAAACATGAGTAATACCTCTATATGGCATACCCTTACCCTTCCAGTATAACTAATGCAAAACATTAGTTATTATTATTATTATTATTATTATTATTATTATTAATATTGTTATTATATTCTGATCAGAATACCTCATAACTTGAGTTTACCACCAGTTTAAAATGGGTGGTTGTACATAGACAGTGAGTGCGTATACATGCACATCAGTATCCCGGTTATGATCGGGTTTTTTGAGTATCCCGGTTTCTTCATGGTGCATGTAAACGCAGTACCCCGGTTTCAGTATCCCGGTTATGGCAGTATCCCGGTTATTAGAAACCAGGTTACTGTAGCTGGTATATTCCGATAGTAAAATGTAAAACGTAAACAAATGTGATCAGAGCTGAATTATATGATCAAACGGGCTGATGTGGCTCTACAGTGGTTATGGTTTATATGTTGTAAAGTTAAGTTTATTTATGCAGAAGATTTTAATGAAGAATCTGTTGGGTTTGTTCTGCACAGTGGATTGTGGGATATCTCGTAGCTCCTTACCGGTGGTTAAATCTCCCGAGCTTCTTATGCTAAAGGAGCTCACGGTTTGTATTTTTCCTGGTTTATGAAATTGACTTATGTTAATTTTTGCACTTGCGCATTTGTAAGATTATGTCAAGAAACCGGAATACTCCATTTGATCATGTATACACAGATGAGTATCCCGGTTTCTCAGTGCGCATGTAAATGCAGTAACCCAAATACTGATATAACCGGGATATGGCTAATAACTGGGATACTGATGTGCATGTGTACACACTCAGTGTAGAGAGTGGGAGATTTGGAGTCAATGTCTTTAACTGCATGGTGAGGTGCTGTGAGCCTGCAGACTGCTTCTATGTCCTTCCCTTTTCCCACTGCATCTGAAATGACACCACTCAAGCCTTAATGCCGGTTTCAACAAAACAAATGTAATGCTTTTTATTGCCACAATTCCATATTTTTAATGCCATGGGGAATGGAGAAAGAAAGACATTTGTTTCTTTCATTTTGCCAAAATACCGTTTTGTGGTCACACGCTGCCATTCAGTATTGTCAAAGTAGTGGCATTTCCATTTTTTATCAAACGTCCCTGCACTCCAACATGTTTTTCCTTTGGTCGGAGTGGGGGCACTTAAGCCTTCCGACACACCTTGTTCTGTACCCAGATTGTCTTTCTATCCTGGTATGTTTCTAGAGCTGAATGCAGGTCGGTAGGTACGAACGCCTCTCGTGCCACACACACTGCTCTGTTGGCACGAGAGGGGAACGCATACGCCTGACCTCCCTGCAGGTGAGAGCGCGGTGGAGGTGCCAGGTTAACGAGTGCATAAAAGTCCACATCTTTAAGGGCGCGCACGAGGAGAAGCAGCTCTGCATCCGCCTTTTTCTGAGTTTAGAAGGGACCCATGCATTTCTGGGTCCCCGTGTAAGCCGCTCTCTCCTCCATGACCAGGTATAATTCCAATTCTTTAGCCCTTATTCATGAAAATACCCAAATTCCAAAATCACTGATCCTTTTAGTGCCCCTGTCTGACTGCGAGCCCGGCACCGCTTCACTCTCGCAACACACTGAGCTTCACAGCGCATTCTTTTGCGCCATAGTCTTTGGTGACAGGTAATGAATGTCTACTGCTCCTGTCCATTCACAAAAATGTCATTGTCACACAATCCAATTTTTCGTAGTTTCTCTGCTAGGCCGTATCATTGGGGCGTTTCCTGTGATAACCCCTGTCTGCTGCCAGGTTGAACCACCTGATGCAGTGCTGAAGCACCTCCACATCAGTGATTCCCCGGCAGAGATTGTTTTTTTTTGCAGCTTCTAAAGAAGAAAATAATACATTCAATGTCAATGCTAATGGCTTTGTGTCCCAAACAAATAATATTTAATACTACTCACGCAAAACTATGGTCTTCAGAGCCAAATTTTTTTATGGCATTTTCCCATTCGACCCCTTCCAGCTGATTTTACAGGCACAGCTGTCTGCCAAGATGTGGGCAAGAATGCTCCACACTATGTGTTTATGGTCTTGCCCACCAATTGCAGCCAGTTTGCCAATCTGCAACATTAAATTGTAATAATAATTATTGGCAATATCTGATCCCAAAACAAAATTACTCATACCCTTGACACATTTTGAATTAAAGTTCTTTTTATGGCTGATGAGGGTTTTTTGTTTGTTTGTTTGTTTAATGTTCATTGGTTTTGCCCTGGTTTAGAGCTGTCTGGTCTTAATTTAATTCTGGGCCACTACTAGTTTGACCAAACACAATGACAATGTTTATTATAAATATAAAATAAATGAAAAAGATGCTGCATAGAAATTTTGAAAAAGTTTATCAACCCACCAAACAACAAAGTATGTGGGCATGCACATGTGTGATTTTTTTATTAATTTTTTTTGTCAGGCACAGAATCATAATTTTAAAGCACACAATCTTGATGGTAAATGGTAATGGTAAAATTTACCACTTGATTTTTTTGCTTGGTGCTCATAGCTCCCAGCCACTCCTCCATCTTTGCCACCTCCTCCAATAAGGTCAGAGGAAATTTGACATCCTCTGGAAACTGCTCTGATGATGGTGAGCTTGAGCAAATTTTGCTGGTCAAATAATTGACCTTGAGCACAAGTTGCTCCTGCTGCTGCTTTAGGGTTTTCAGCAGGGTCAAAATGTGAATTTCTGTGGCTAAAAAAAAAATAAAAAATACATAGAACAAGATAAAGAACAAGATAAATGTATATATTCCAGATTTGACATATCACCAAAACATAATTAGCCGTCAGTGAGAATTCCAGTTCTAATTAAAACTAGCATGCAACAGTTAAATCACTGTTCTATATCATGACACTGTGGCAGCACAAATTGCTCAACTGCTCAGAGTTTAGAATGAAAGGAATAGCTTAATATTCAACAGAAATATATCTTTGACATCTGTACCTGGTTCCTCCGTGTTTAAGCCTTACTTTACATTACATTTAGCATTTTCCCTAAGATTTACCTGATATATATGTATATACGGTATTCTGTTCCCATGGCATCAATATGTTAGATAACTCAACTCTATTTCATGGGACTATCACCAACTTTTCTTCCAACTTTGTGATTTAAGTTTAATACAGTAGTAGTGAGGCCAGCATGCATCTTATTTGTACTAAAATTACAAAGTTTTAGTGCTGCTCTCCCACTACAAGTGGCTACAAGCTTAAACAACTAGGAGCTGTATGCAAAATCCAACCTTTCCAAGGCCACAAATACCTATTTCTATGTTATGAAGTTAGTGTCTCCATTCTAGACAGTAGACAGTGGTATAATGAGGATTCAATCAGAGTATATGATTTTCCCTTCAAAATGACTTACGAGAACAGACAAGCAAGTCACTTCTACCACTTCGCCAAACTGTCCTGGAGGTAGATGGACCAGGATGAGCATCCTCTTCTGTTGTTGCTGGTGCTGGTACAGGTGCTGGTGATGGAGGTGGTACTGGTGGCAGTGGCACTGGTGGTGGAGCTACTTGCTGCTTCCTTCTGTGAGGAAATTCTAACTCCTCATCAGTATCTCCAAAATAATGACTGTGAAAATGAATATACATTAGTTAAACTGCTGCTCTGAGCCTTGTCATTTTGGTCTTAAAATAATCGTATTAACCCGTTCTGGTTCTGAATTATTGCAGAACTATACACAGGGCTTCTTTGCTTTATTGCTTAATCACTCTTATGCTACAACCTTAAAATGTTCAAAAGAAAGCCGCAGCAACAACAACAACAGGTTTTTATCTACAATTAAATGTTGCAGCATTAGGCCTGATGGCTGACTTACATTGGTTTTCTCTTTCTTTTTGGTGGCACCATTTCGTCTTCTGACTGGAGGTCTGAGGTGGCGCAGGTCAAAGCCTTGTTGAGGGCTTGCCTGCATTCAAGGTAGTGTGCTAAAAAAAAAAAAAAATTTGCAAAACTATTATGCATGTTGTATTGTAAGGATGAAACAATTTAAACTATATTGTGGCTCCCTGTTAACTCAAAATAATTTAACATTTAATATTTAAATTCACAGTCAATAAAGTCATGTTTAGTCCTGACTGAGAACCAGCAGGAGGCTGGATCCTGAGGTATGTGTGTTTGTGTTTGTGTTTGTGTGTGTGTGTTTGTCTTTGTGTGGGTGTGTGTGTTTGTGTGTGTGTGAGTGTGTGTGGGCGTGCATGTGTATGTGCGTGAGTGCGTGAGATGAGGCTTTGCTTTCCCAGGCAAAAGAATTCATGGCACACCACCTACTAAAATATTACCAACTAATTGAGTGTTCCCCAGGACACTGGCTGAAAATCAACAAGAGGCCACTTGCCATGTACCATAGTAATTCAAGGGCTTACCGCATGTTTTTATTATGTGCACATCAAACTCGCTCCAGTCCTCTCCAGGCACTTCCTGCGTATTAGCTGCCCTTGTGACCCGCCCATCTTTTGAATATGGTGGCCACAAGCACACCCCATCGTTGACCCAGGTTGCTGGGGCAACTGCCACCGTCTTATTAATTGCAAATTCAATTAGATGATACACTGTGGAACACTGAAAGAAAAAGCAAAAACACAGTTACAATTGAATCATATATGTATATTTAAAATGAGTAATTACTTACTTACACCATTTACAGATTGGAATATAAAGAAGTTAAAGTAAGAGTAAGTTCTAACTATGTCCCCAACACAAGTATAAACAAAAAGTCAACAAAACAAACCCAGACAGTTTTATGGCGCCGACCACTCGCCAGTCACAAAGTAGGTTCTACATTGTGTGCATTTTGTAGGCGTCAGCTGGGGGAAGCTAACCCCACACACACTCTCCCAATTCTGCTGGGTGCAGTTTAATGTCAATACCCAGGACATGAAAATAAAATTAAAATGTGTGAAGCAGAGGCATAGCCACAAAATGACCCCTGTATGGTAAAAGCACAATTTTATGGGTAATGTCCTGAACTCTAGCAGACTTAAAAGATTTAGGTAGGCTAGATACTTGAAATATTTCTAAAAAGTCAGATTTAAACGGACAGGAAAAAAACTATGATTTTCTGTATATTCTTTGTATACCACAACTGTAGCAACTCTCACTGTCCACTTCTCACATGATATTTCACTGAACTGTCTCACCAGTGGATAAGTTAGCAAGAGGGCCAACAAAATGCTCCTTTTTCAATATGACACATTCTCTTTTGTCCTCTCTAATTTCTGTCTCTGATAATCGCTGAACTATTTGTGCTATTGGGAACTGTGGCTTTCTTACAATTTTTTTTAGTCTGTATAAGTAGCTCTCATATGGGAATGAGGAAAATGAATCGAGAGTACCATGTTTTTGAACGTCACATGGCAAATGGACCAAAGCATGGATGTTGTACACAATTAGGTCATTACCATATATGCGGCCAAAGAAGTTAACCAAACATTTCAAAAGTGTATGGGCATAATTTGCATGGCATGTTAATTTGGGATTCACTAATATAGCAATGCTACAAAAAAGAAGCATGAAATTTTCATACATTGCTTTGTCCAAAAATGGGGAAAGCATCACGGGGCCTGTGTACAGGAGGAACTGTCTAAATTCTGTTGCCTTCCATCTGTCTAGATCCTGAAGAGAGTGAGGTTTTCTGGCAAATTCAACAGGGACAAAGGGACGTATTTCAACTAATTTTTGGGACATTTTTTCAAAAATATTGGCAGGGATGCAAAAATTTAAAGGACCTTGCATCCAGATGTTCAGCAGTCTCCTCATAACTCCCAAACAAACCAAATGCATATAATCTAGGGGAAATCCAGAAACCATTCCAATTTGGCAGCCCTGAAATGGATGTGGCCCTTCATGGTGATAAATTTCATCAACCATGTTCTCAAATGAAATGTCTGTCCTTAAAGCATAGTCCAGGCACTACACATTTGTCACAGCCATGATAGGCATTGTGACCCTTCACATTTTTGACAAAACACCTTGCAGGGGTGTGACATAGAACGGCATCCAACTTAAGTTTTAATGTCTTGCCACCAAATTCAAATCCTTTCTCTAGGGTTTTTTACTCAAATACAAAATCTGCAAGAAATTTGTGAGCGGAATTAGGTTTTGCTATATCAGATCACTAGTCCTCAATGAGTATCTAAAAGCTATGTAAAGCGTACGTTACACTGTTTGATTCACATTTTATAACCGTTTATAATAGTTATATCGAATAGAGAAACATATTCCTTATCAAAGTGAGTTTATAGATGCCGGCTGGTCGGCTATGGCTAACGCGGCATTGATTGACAGATGGTTTTGTTGTAACTTAAAGTTAAATTAGGATTAAATATTGTATACATTTTAATAATTATGCTTGAAATCTTTCATTAGAAAACGGTAACTGCCTTCTGAAGGTATCACTGTGTGGTCCAGTCAGGGTCCAGTCTGCCTGCAAGTTTCTACGGCGGGAATGTCAATGGCGCGTCTGCTGTACTGGTGTGACGCGGACTAGCCGCGGACCTGCTGTGTCACATGTCAGCAGTGTTCAACCTCCACGCATGAGCAGAACGTTAATCAACTTTAATAATGGCTAATACAGTGAACAGTTTAACTATTTACTTTCAATGAGGACATTAGGTGGGTGATTCTTTCCACTACCCCCGATAATTGCGATAAAGTCAAAGGCACGTCCGCACAGCAGATCTGAACCGGGTCCGCTCATTATATACAAATACAAATACAGACTGCAGTATTAAATGCACATTCACTGTGCGTATGTAAAATAATATAGCCGCGTATCCTCTCTGTGACAGCAGGCTGCCAAAGGATTAGGGTTAGTCAACAGTCATAAAGCGAATACGGAACAAATACGCGGCGGATCCGCTAAGCGGATTGAGTGTGGGGAGGATTTGGCGGACCGAAAGTGGATCTGCTGCGGATCCCGATGCTAGCGGGGACATCTAATAATTATAAGTCTATATGCTTCCAAAAACAGTATATTATATACATTTTATATTTTAACATGTTTGCAACGTCACTGGATGCTTTTCGGCAGCAACACCGCCGTTTACGGCAATACACAGTAGCCAGCTTTATATGAAAACTATGCTATGTCAAAGCACAAGCTACACAAAACTGACAAAGCAGATTTGATTGTGAATTGATAGGCGTGTACATCATTTATGCACAAATACCCTGTACCTTGTGTGTTAGACGTCTGTACGATTATCGTGAAGTGTTACGTGTAAGAGACACTTCAGGACTTAATCCCTAATGGGATCAGTCCTGGGTCACTTTATTTATTAGGCCCGAGCCCCGACAGGGCGTAGGGCCTATTGCCTCCGCTAAGCGGAGTGAATGGGGAGCGACGTGCGCATGTCCGAATGCGCCAAGACGACATGCAACATTGTCCTCGGTCGCGCCCGGCACGAACAGCAGTATCCCACTAACCCACACCCAAGGCCTGGCTCATATTTACTGCTGCTAAAATGAATGGAAGTCAATGGGAGGTCGGGTGGCGACCCCGACGAGATGGTGCAGACGCGCCCGTCACTCACCAATGACCCCACGGTGACGTGGGGAAGGTCGAGAGCTTTCAAAAAATTTATAATATGTTGTTCTAATGTTTTCGGATATATTGTTTTTGCTAAAAATATTATTATTATTATATATTTTTTTTTTTATTATGCTCTTTGAGCTCTAATTTGACCCCCTAAACATGTTCAAAAACTCACCAAACTTGGCACAATATTCAGAAGTGGCGAAAAATTCGATAAAATATAGGTTTCGTGCACGGGTATAAAAAAATGGCGACACAGCGCCACCTTGAAAAGTCAAAATACATTGCGCCTATGGGAGACGTCCCGACGTCAACTTTGTCGTAGAGCCACGAAATTCGGTACACACATTCGTCATGTCAAGACAAAAAATGTTATTATGGCCACACCCCCTGACAAACCAGAAGGCGGCCATCTTGGATTGAAATTTGAGTCCGCATTTTCGTTCACATTGCGTTTGAACGAACTCCTCTGAAGGCGCTTCACCCACAGGGCTGAAAATCACCGTACATCATCTAGAGAAGTGGAACATCTAAAGTTATCCAAAATATGTTGATAACTGTCACGGTTTATGTGCGGCAAAGCCGCAAATATCAATAAAAATTTTGACTAATTTCAAGATGACATTATTTGCTCCTGTTCGCACAGACTTAGTCCGATCGTGCTGAAATTTGAATCACTAATGTGTGATCTCAGTCTGAATACAATACACTATAAAACATATGAAAAGTGAACACTATAGCGCCCCCTAGCGTAGACATGATACGTCAACATTGTCGGATTTGTACCAAATTTGGGAATTCAATTCTTTTAATGACTAGAAGAAAAAACATATATTGCTGACATGGGAATTTTTCAAGGTTGGCCAGCAGGGGGCGCAAAGAACATCTAAAGGCGTACTATGTCATTTTGCCATTTGCACTCACAGAGTTTGCGGACACGGCGTTTAGGGTATGGTGTTGACGGGGCGCACCATTTGTGGGCGCGGTGTTTGTGGGCGTGGCGGGCGAGGGCCGTTCGACGCCGCTTACGGCTTTAATTTACTTTTGTGATTCAGATATCGTTAATTGTGTGGTTGTTGGATCCTAACAGCGGAAAACGACTCGAGAAATGTGTTTGCGAACTCCATAAATGCAAAAGTGAATCAGATGTGTGTGACTCAAACCTCTGTTCAAACTGTTTCTCTTCACAACGGAATTGAAAAATAGTGAAAGGTGAAGGTGATGGGCAGGATTGATCCACAGGAAGAACCAAAAAGGAAACCTTTGACTGGCTAAGAAATCATCCTGAGTTTGCAGAGAACTTTTTGTATGTGGAGCGACATCAAAGTAAAATCCAGTTTGTTAAGTGAGACGTACAGAAGACAAACAGACTGAGCTGCACTTTCTTGTTCTTGTGGTTTTACAGCAACATCACATCTTGGTCTCTTTGCAGTGGAAGGTGTTTCTTGGTGAACAGTTGGAGCCTTTCACTTTGATGTTGACTTTTTAAATTCATGAACAAGGTGGAGCGAGGGACCATGATGTTTAATAATGTGGACATTAACAACCATGCTAAATATCCAGTGTGCCTTATGGAATGTTGAGAGGAGCCTAACATTCTATTGAGGTTCTGGGCCTATTGATGGTAAAGAAATCATCACAGATCCATTGATTTTGGTTGGATTTTTATATTTTTTTTCTGTGGAATGACTATACTGTTTGAAGAAAAGAATGGCATATTGGCTGATGTCAAAACTTGGGGGAATAGTTGATTGCCAATGAGGTAAAGATGAAAATATTGGAAAAAAGTGAAACAATGCCTTATTTTTTGGCATTAAATTGAGCCAAATCATGTAGAAATGTGTTTTATGAATATTTTTTTCACTGAATGTTGTCACCACATGTGTTCTTTGCATCTGGAATGTATGTGTAGACAGTTTACCCAATCCACTGAGGATTTGAGGAAATTTTTCTTTTTTTTAAATTTTCCATCACAAAATGAAGGTTACCTACAATAAAATGGCCACAATTTTTTTTTTCGCGATATTTCCGGAAGAGCAGACCCTCCAATTATTGGTCCTCAGGGTCACAGTTAACAAAAAAAAAAAAAACAACAAGTAAAAAGTATGGCAGGCGATGTCAAGTTCAACCCATTTTTGAGACTTTGGCTCCCTGACTATAAGGGTAGTTCTTCAAATTTTCAAGGGTTAAAATTTGGCAAATGTACTTGTAGAATCTGCACTTTTACACACGTGCTTTTGATTGATCAGATTTCGGGGGTTTGAATTTGCTTGAAAATTCTACTCTTCAGATCTGAGGGCATCTTTGAAGGGCTGTGGAAAGTACAATTTCAGAGACAGAGGTTTGATTTTGAACATACACCTTCCCACACACGCCACTGTGATCTTTGTATTTTAAAACTAACCCTCTGTGAAGAACGCTCTACAAGATATTAAATGTTAAAAATGGGAAAAAAACTAAATTTGGTGCCATCTTTACCATGTTATGCCAAAACAAATGACAGCACCCACCAACATAAAATGGACTGTTTTAGAAAGACTAGATCCAACATTTGTGATGGTAGAAGACGCTGTATTTCTATTGTACTTTAGTTGTGCTGTTAGTTGTACTTCGTTACTGCTCCTGTTTAGTTTATGTGGCAAAGCTCTGCACTTTCGCAAAAGGAGCCCACATGACGTGCCTCTTTTTTTCTTTTTTTTTTATGCTTGCCACTCAGAGCTTCCGTAAATTCTTCTTCTGTTTCTGTGGTTGTCTCATGTTTACCGGCCTTTTCGATGCATCCAGAGACACAGGATCAGAAACCAGAAATAACAGTTTGTGTTCTATAGTGGCTTTGTGAACTTTAGTGGGACGACAGTTCCATGTGTCACTGGACTAAAATGAACACAAGTTGGAGAGACAAATGAAAATACTCTGCTGTGGAGTTATTTCAGAAAAGGTGAAACGGATGAGTCACTTGTGCTGAAACAGAGGTGATAGAACATTAGTTTGAACTCAGTGGAGATGTAACCAGGCTATGGTTATGTATATGGCAGGCTATATATACATATATATATATACATATACATATACATATATATATATATATATATATATATATATATATATATATATATATATATATATATGTCAGTTTGATCATGTTTATTAAGGTTTTCAGTTGTAACATGTTATTTGTATAATTTTTATGTTCATCTTGTATACATTTACATTATTCATTATTGTTTGTATTTCTTGTCGTTTCAGAACCACACACACACACACAAACACACACATACCCATACAGACAGCCTCCAATAAATATACTCCAATCAAGTCAAGCGTCGCAGTGATTCTTACCGATCACCTGCTGTGGGTTCCAACTTAGCGATCCAGTAAATTAATTCAACTAGGAAGCACATCCTTCCTTTAAAGAAAACCTTAGAACTCACATGCTTGTGTGAGGCACCATTTTAAAGCTTAGGCCTTCTAGTTTCTGTGGATATGTATATGAAGACTGTGAGTGCTGCCTAACCTACAGTACAGTCAATTAAAATTGAAAAAAAAAAAAAATTTTTTTGCTTCGAAAAAATAATTGACAAAAATAAAGGCCTTAGCTTGGGCATACTTCATGCTAGGCATTTGTGACTCACTACACTCATTGTTCAAGTTGTTGGCAACAACTGTGTAGAATTTCAGATCTCTAGGACAAAGGGTTTTGATGCTGTGAGCCTTTGTGTTTACAAAATGACAATTCGGCACAAGATTGCCAAATTTGTGCCAAAATAATAATAATATAATAATAATAATAATTGTTATTATTATAATACTAATTCTTCTGAGCTTTAGGCATGTTTTCTCAAGAAAAAAAACTAAAAGTAGCCAGGTCTAAACCAGGACTAAACCAGGACTAAACCAGGTCTAAACCAGGTCTAAACCAGGACTAAACCAGGTCTAACCCAGGTCTAGGTTATTTATTTATTTATTTTTTGATACTCATTAGTTGGGAAATTATTATTTTTAATTACATACTAAATGTAATTAAATATTTTTTGTGATATTTACAGTTTTGTTTTTGTTTTTTACATTAATTAAAAACAATAAGACTATAAACTTAAAAAAAAAAAAAAAGTAAGGCAACTATTTACTTTATTTTTAATTTTTTAATTACTGCTTAATTGTTGGGGTTTACAGTGTAGTTTTCAAGTTAACAACCAACTTTTACATTTTATTTTGTCTTGATTGTAAATTCCAGGGCTGAAACGATCCAGATGATTCTAGTGAAGATGCGTAGAGTTTAAAAACACTTCCTGTCTCACCACACAATGACATCACGAGGTGTAACAGAGCATTGTCAGCTCGAGAGAAGAACTCAAGTCTCACAAACAGGAATCTAAAACGAGCAGAAGTTGAGTTTCATCTGCCCTTCACCCGTCCTCGTTAGTCCTGATTAATTCCCGAACACGCCCTCTGACGCTGCGACGTGATTGGCCGGCGGCTGACCCCCTGCGAGCGTTCTGATTGGCTGGGCCCGCTGTGTAAGACCTCACATTTATACAGAGGAGCTTTGGACAAACAGGGCCTGGGACGAGGGGGATGAACGGAGGCGGATTAGGAGCGGGTCTGTGCCGCGGGGACAGAGAGCCGTGGGGACGCGCTCCACGGGGACAAATATTAGACACGCTGTAATGTTTTAATGACCAGGACCAAAGCGCGGGGACATGCCGACTTCCGACTGGTCAGTGGTCCTTACAGAAGACGAAATGACCACGTACATACTAGAAGATTTTAGTTTAATTCTGCTTTAAAAAGACCACGTAAACACTTGATTATTCTGATTTTAAAGCCAAATTAATTTATTCCTCGATCATGTAAACGTTTATTCTTCTTAAAATTAATTCCGGTCGTTCGGCACCATTGTCGGGAGTAACGCCTTATAAAAAAGTAACGAATTACTGTAATGCATTGCTTTTTGCTGTAACGCAGTAATGTTCGGCATTACAGAGAGAAATTTTTTGTATTTTATTCGGTACAAATGTGAGTAACAAGCGTCACAATGCTTTTTTAACCTGGATTGAAGTGAAGTTTGAAGTTTTTCTTCATGCAAATTCGCTAAAATCACCGCGATATCAGCAGCGGTGAAATGCCAGAGATGCGCCCGCGCGTAGACCGTCGGGTGACCGCGGGCGAAAGGACCAACGCAGAACTCCACACTCCATGAGGCGAAGAGCAGCTGAGGCCCGATCGCGTTCCAAGTTCTAGTCCAAGATTAGTCCTGGTTTCGTCCTGGTTTAGACCTGGTTAAGTCCTGGTTCCGTTCTGGTTTAGTCCTTGTTCAGTTCTGGTTTAGTCCTGGTTCAGTCCTGGTTCAGTTCTGGTTTAGTCCTGGTTCAGTTCTGGTTTAGTTCTGGTTTAGTCCTGGTTCAGTTCTGGTTTAGTCCTGGTTTAGTCCTCAGAACCAAATATATCACTTCTTTTACCTGAAATAAGTCATAGTTTGGCAAATCCACTCTGTTTTTTAGTACTGAGTCTCTGATTGGTTAATCCACCTGTCAATCACAATTTAAAATCAGGGAGGCGGGACACGGTTCTAGATCCACTCGTCTTTATTCAGTTTTTTCAAAGTGTGTGGATTGTCGGCGTGTTCACAGTGACTCAGTTGTTCAGTTGTGTCTAGAAGTGGCACGTCGCACTCGCTTTTTCGGTTCGTTCCTCCGTTCCGTTCCTCGTCGGCGTAGAGTGATGAGTGCAGCTGCGGGTGTTTTTCGCCGCGTGGTCGCTGGGTGGAAGTGTTTACATGCTCTTTTTTAAAGTGGAATTCATTTTTATTCAGAATTAAATTATTTTTATTCGATATTAAAGCTCTCATGTCAACGTGGCAAAGCGAATCTTAATGCCATGAGTCTGCACACTCATAGAACTAGAGTTATGTTCAGTAACCTGAGTTTTTTCTGTCCTGTGTTTGTCTGGAATCAAACTTTAGAGCGGGAAAAACCTCTGTTCTAAATCAGGTCTAAACCAGGTCTAAATCAGGTCTAAACCAGGTCTAAATCAGGTCTAAACCAGATCTAAAACATGTCTAAATCAGGTCTAAAACAGGTCTAAATGACGTCTAAAACATGTCTAAACCAGGTCTAAAACATGTCTAAACCAGGTCTAAAACATGTCTAAACCAGGTCTAAAACATGTCTAAACCAGGTCTAAAACATGTCTAAACCAGGTCTAAAACATGTCTAAATCAGGTCTAAAACAGATCTAAATCAGGTCTAAAACAGGTCTAAATCAGGTCTAAAACAGATCTAAATCAGGTCTAAAACAGGTCTAAATCAGGTCTAAAACAGGTCTAAATCAGGTCTAAAACAGGTCTAAATCAGGTCTAAAACATGTCTAAACCAGATCTAAATCAGGTCTAAACCAGGTCTAAATCAGGTCTAAACCAGGTCTAAATCAGGTCTAAACCAGGTCTAAACTAGATCTAAAACATGTCTAAATCAGGTCTAAAACAGGTCTAAATGACGTCTAAAACATGTCTAAACCAGGTCTAAAACATGTCTAAACCAGGTCTAAAACATGTCTAAATCATGTCTAAAACAGGTCTCAATCAGGTCTAAAACAGGTCTAAATCAGGTCTAAAACAGATCTAAATCAGGTCTAAAACAGATCTAAATCAGGTCTAAAACAGGTCTAAATCAGGTCTAAAACAGATCTAAATCAGGTCTAAAACAGGTCTAAATCAGGTCTAAAACAGATCTAAATCAGGTCTAAAACAGGTCTAAATCAGGTCTAAAACAGGTCTAAATTAGGTCTAAAACAGGTCTAAATCAGGTCTAAAACATGTCTAAACCAGATCTAAAACATGTCAAAACCAGGTCTAAAACAGGTTTAAATCAGGTTTAAAAAAGGTCTAAAACATGTCTAAACCAGGATTAAATCAGGTCTAAACCAGGTCTAAATCAGGTCTAAAACAGGTCTAAATCAGGTCTAAAACAGGTCTAAATCAGGTCTAAAACATGGCTAAACCAGATCTAAAACATGTCAAAACCAGGTCTAAAACAGGTTTAAATCAGGTTTAAAAAAAGGTCTAAAACATGTCTAAACCAGGATTAAATCAGGTCTAAATCAGGTCTAAAACAGGTCTAAATCAGGTCTAAAACAGGTCTAAATCAGGTCTAAAACAGGTCTAAATCAGGTCTAAAACATGTCTAAATCAGGTCTAAAACAGGTCTAAACCAGGTCTAAAACATGTCTAAACCAGGTCTAAAACAGGTCTCAATCAGGTCTAAAAGAGGTCTAAATCAGGTCTAAAACAGGTCTAAATCAGGTCTAAAACAGGTCTAAATCAGGTCTAAAACATGTCTAAACCAGGTCTAAACCAGTTTTTTCTGTCCTGTGTTTGCTGGAATCAAACTTTGGAGCAGGAAAAACCTCTTTTGTAACTGGACAATCCAACCATGTCTGATAATCTGTGTCACACGTCTCTCAAATGCAGAAGACAAATTTTTTTTTTAGTACTTTATTTAAATTTTTTTCCCATTTTTTACATGTAAACAGTTGTGCATCTCTCTTATTGGTTAATCCACCAGTCAATCACAATTTAAAATCAGGGAGGCGGGACATAGTTCTAGATCCACTCGTCTTTATACATTTTTTTCCCCAATGTGTGTGGTTTTGGTTTCTGGTATCAGTATCTGTCCGTCTCTTCTTTTTTCTCTCTTTCGGACGCCGGGCGCGCTCTCGTTTTTCCGTCTTCCTCTTTGTGCATCAGACACACTCTCTCAGTCACGAGCTTTTTCCTCCCGTCGCCCATTTAGACTCTTTATGTAGACGAGACTTAAACGTTTGTCTCCAGAGAAATTCCAATAACGATTCAACTCCTGTGTGGGCCTGGACCTGGTTCACGTCTGTCAAACGCTCCCGGTATTCTTCTAGTCTTTGAGAGTCCTGGTTTAGTCCTAGTTTAGTTCTGGTTTAGTCCGGGTTTAGTACTGCACATTCCTGTTGCGACTTTGAGAGAAGAGTTTGAATCAGAGCCAAAGTCTGGAGAAGAGTTTGAGTTACAAGGAGAAACCTGTTAGGCCTGATTTTAGTACTGATTTTAGTTCTTGTTTTTGTACTGGATGTAGTCCTGGTTTTAGTCCTGGTTTTAATCCTGGATGTAGTCCTGGTTTTAGTCTGGTTTTAGTACTGGTTTTAGTCCTGGTTTTAGTCCTGGTTTAGTACTGGATGTAGTCCTGGTTTTAGTCCTGGTTTTAGTACTGGATGTAGTCCTGGTTTTTAGTCCTGGTTTTAGTACTGGATGTAGTCCTGGTTTTAGTCCTGGTTTTAGTACTGGATGTAGTCCTGGTTTTAGTCCTGGTTTTAGTACTGGATGTAGTCCTGGTTTTTCCCATTTTTTACATGTAAACAGTTGTGCATCTCTCTTATTGGTTAATCCACCAGTCAATCACAATTTAAAATCAGGGAGGCGGGACATAGTTCTAGATCCACTCGTCTTTATACATTTTTTTCCCCAATGTGTGTGGTTTTGGTTTCTGGTATCAGTATCTGTCCGTCTCTTCTTTTTTCTCTCTTTCGGACGCCGGGCGCGCGCTCTCGTTTTTCCGTCTTCCTCTTTGTGCATCAGACACACTCTCTCAGTCACGAGCTTTTTCCTCCCGTCGCCCATTTAGACTCTTTATGTAGACGAGACTTAAACGTTTGTCTCCAGAGAAATTCCAATAACGATTCAACTCCTGTGTGGGCCTGGACCTGGTTCACGTCTGTCAAACGCTCCCGGTATTCTTCTAGTCTTTGAGAGTCCTGGTTTAGTCCTAGTTTAGTTCTGGTTTAGTCCGGGTTTAGTACTGCACATTCCTGTTGCGACTTTGAGAGAAGAGTTTGAATCAGAGCCAAAGTCTGGAGAAGAGTTTGAGTTACAAGGAGAAACCTGTTAGGCCTGATTTTAGTACTGATTTTAGTTCTTGTTTTTGTACTGGATGTAGTCCTGGTTTTAGTCCTGGTTTTAATCCTGGATGTAGTCCTGGTTTTAGTCCTGGTTTTAGTACTGGTTTTAGTCCTGGTTTTAGTCCTGGTTTTAGTACTGGATGTAGTCCTGGTTTTAGTCCTGGTTTTAGTACTGGATGTAGTCCTGGTTTTAGTCCTGGTTTTAGTACTGGATGTAGTCCTGGTTTTAGTCCTGGTTTTAGTACTGGATGTAGTCCTGGTTTTAGTCCTGGTTTTAGTACTGGATGTAGTCCTGGTTTTAGTCCTAGGGTTGTCCCGATCCGATCACGTGACCTGGACATTATATCTGCAGTTGCCATTGGTGAATTCCTCTCCAGCATATGTGACAGTTCAGCTATTTTCTTGTTAAGCAACAACTCCTTTGCTGCATTTTTCTTCTTTAGGTCAATAACGTCAAGCATGTGCTGTTTTTTGACCTCGTTACGCTCTTTCTCAAGCTAAAGGGCCAACCAAAAAAGCACAATGTTATACTAGACACAAGTTAACAGCAACATCACATTTTAAAGTTTCTATATTACGCAAAATGGACTCTTGTTATAAAAAGCATCCCTGGAGTTGTGTTTTATTATTGGTCTGTCTACATATCCAAAACTCAAAAAAAAAAAAGTGTTCCACCTTATGATGTCATGCAGCGGTAGTTTTCCAGTTAACAGCTCCTTTTACCTTTAGTTCAGAGGAGATTGGCAATTCCAGGGCTGCAATTATCCACATGATTCTAGTGAAGGTGTAGAGTTTAAAAACAGAGGAGCACTTCCAGTATTACCACATGACATCATAAGGTGGAACAGTGTGTGTTAAACATATGTGAATGAAACAAAACAAAACTCTAGGTATACTCCAGGTTTGTGACAAGGAAATATTACAGGTCAGAAAATAGTGTAATATGGGTCCATTAAAGAAATGACTGAACCAGGACTGTTGATATTGGGTGGTTACCTTTTCCACCGCATTTCTCAGCAGAATATGCTTGGTGAATATTTCCCTGAAATCTTGGGCAGTCTCCTTCGCACAAAATCTTCTTTTCTGTCAATAATACAAAATACACACTCACACAGGAATAGTGGCATTCATAACCGTTCACCATGATATACTGATACTTTCTGGACAACTGTAGATGGTGTTACGACACTATGATTGACATTCTATAATTTATAATAGACAAAGACCTCTGATCAGATGTATGTATATTACAACTAATTTAAAGGAGACATATGCAAAACTGACATTTTTGAGCTAACCCTTATCAAAAACATAGCTTAAAATGTGTTTTGCTTCAAGCACACTTTCACTAATCCTGTATACCTTCCTCAGAAACACTCAGAAATCACTCAGTTTCAATTTTTCTGTTATTGTTACATAACAGAAAAATAAACCAGAGGTCTCCTGCACAGTGGTTAGGTCTATAAAGCATTGCTAAACTCATTTAGGATATGTCTGCAGTCAATTTGGTATATACATATGCATATACATTAACATTAGCATGCACATTGCTACATGTTCACATTGTTGTTGTTTTTTCATGTCTACTGCTGTCAGCAAAGAGAGCTCTAACATAAACTACTATTCTACTTATTTTAATATAGGCTTTACTTAAGTACTTAAATACTTTTACTTAAGTGAGTTTTCTAATATTGACATTATATTCTGAAGCCTAAAAATACAAATGCCAAGGGACCCAAAACCATGGGAGCCAGTAAAGGTCATTTGAAGTATGATATGTCCACTTTAAAGGAATCAGTCACCCAGGTATGTTCTATTACAAAACAATATAATTCTGTCAAATGGAACATGAAACTGTAGAGTGAATATAATTCACTGCCTTAACTTTAAAGTTCTTTTCATGGCATTATGATGCTGAGACAATGCTCTAGTGATCCGAGAGAGACTGAAGACAAGGTAAGCTGTAATGTGTTTCCATAACTTTGGTGAACAGGCTAAAGAATCTATGTTCTCACCCTTTCCTGTTTTCTGGCCTCACTGCGGCCACTTATGTACTTGTCAGAAATCTCTGAAAGCTGCTGCTGAGCAGCAAAGAGCTGCTCCTTCAACTTCTGATTCTCCTCCTTGGCCTGAATCAGCTTCCACGCATTTTCCTTCCGATGGCGAACAAGAGACTCCGCCTCTTTCTGAAAAAAGGTTAGACATAAATCAAACTTTATTGCCAATATCCACCATCTTTGGTGTAAGCAGACAAAATATTCATGGTGATGCATTCACCTGAGCATTCTTAAAAGAAAAAGCAAAAAAAAGGCTGGAACAATCTGCAGGGTCACTTCTGGTGAACATTTATCAGACTATAGTGTCAGAATATGTTTGTGTGAACGCTAACTCCAGGTGTAAACATTTCATTCCACAGTATGGAAATAAAAGTTGTATAGTTCTATATATGACAAGCAGGAGCTATCAGGCAAAGTTATAGATCAGTGGAGGGGCAACCCAGCATGATAAAAACTCATGTAATTAAATACATGCAGCACTGAACACTAAGTTTAATGATATATTGTGGAACATTTCAGTGAGTAAGAGCATATCCGTGGAAACAAGCTTTTGACTGTGTTAGGTTGCTGCTATATGTGTGTGTGTGTGCATATTTGTCTGTATGAATCCAGAATTGACTGATTTTGTTCAGAATTTCAAAGTAAAGGTCCAGTCTTACATGCAGCTCCTCCTCTTGGGTAGTGACTAAAGCTTGTTTCTCCAGAAAGATTTCCTGGAAGTTTTCACGCCCAGTCTCGATGGCTGAAATAAATTTCTTAATGGCCTCAAAAACAACCTGCTGTTTAACATTATCAATTTGTTTTCTTAAGTATTTTTCCATGCAATCTGTAAAAGTAAAAAAAAAAGGACAATTTTAAAAAGCATTTTTTCATTTTTACATTTCAAAGCATTCTAATTTTTTTTTTTTTTTTTTTTTACAAATCTTCCATTTTTATAATACAAAGCATTACAGATGCATTAGCTCAAAATGTTGCCTCTAAACAGGAAGTGGCTACCCGTGAATAGAAGCTGAATACTTTTGGATGAATGCAACCAGCAAAGTTTACTATTTAGCATCTTCAAATCTCCATTGGTTTATCACTGGCCTGTATTTTACACGATGCTCCACAAATGAAAGAGAAAATATTGCAAACTGAGTTAACTGAAAATAAATAAATAAAAAACATGTATCTCACTTCTGCTTGGCTCTTGACAGTCCTGGTCTTCTCTGTCCTGCAACACATGGGATCCAATATTAATCTACATAGAGAGATAACATAGATAGATCTTTTGCCTCTTTATTTTAATTTCTAGATATAATTGAACACTAAAACCAGTCTAATATTAAGTCATTTTATGTTACATTGCCTATTATATATTTCTATGTAGGCAATTAATTAATTTGCGAAGCCTTCAAGAAGAATAGCTACTAGAGGTGTGCGGATGGGCGACTTTTTCATCTGCAACCGCATCGCAAAACTCATCATCCGCCTGCTGTCCATTTGCAACCACAGTTTTTGACCAGTTTTCAAAATCCTCCCATTTGCTCCGAGTTCAGAGTTTTTAATTTGAATAGTGAATCCGCCACCCGCCCGAATTTAATTAAAATATTTTTCGTCAAGTCATCCGCCCGACCCGCGGCTGTAACCGCCATCCGCGCATCTCTACTACTG
>NW_026571133.1:42597395-42605473 GCF_026225935.1 Boleophthalmus pectinirostris | reverse complement strand
GTATGTACGTGGTCATTTCGTCTTCTGTAAGGACCACTGACCAGTCGGAAGTCGGCATGTCCCCGCGCTTTGGTCCTGGTCATTAAAACATTACAGCGTGTCTAATATTTGTCCCCGTGGAGCGCGTCCCCACGGCTCTCTGTCCCCGCGGCACAGACCCGCTCCTAATCCGCCTCCGTTCATCCCCCTCGTCCCAGGCCCTGTTTGTCCAAAGCTCCTCTGTATAAATGTGAGGTCTTACACAGCGGGCCCAGCCAATCAGAACGCTCGCAGGGGGTCAGCCGCCGGCCAATCACGTCGCAGCGTCAGAGGGCGTGTTCGGGAATTAATCAGGACTAACGAGGACGGGTGAAGGGCAGATGAAACTCAACTTCTGCTCGTTTTAGATTCCTGTTTGTGAGACTTGAGTTCTTCTCTCGAGCTGACAATGCTCTGTTACACCTCGTGATGTCATTGTGTGGTGAGACAGGAAGTGTTTTTAAACTCTACGCATCTTCACTAGAATCATCTGGATCGTTTCAGCCCTGGAATTTACAATCAAGACAAAATAAAATGTAAAAGTTGGTTGTTAACTTGAAAACTACACTGTAAACCCCAACAATTAAGCAGTAATTAAAAAATTAAAAATAAAGTAAATAGTTGCCTTACTTTTTTTTTTTTTAAGTTTATAGTCTTATTGTTTTTAATTAATGTAAAAAACAAAAACAAAACTGTAAATATCACAAAAAATATTTAATTACATTTAGTATGTAATTAAAAAATAATAATTTCCCAACTAATGAGTATCAAAAAATAAATAAATAAATAAATAACCTAGACCTGGGTTAGACCTGGTTTAGTCCTGGTTTAGACCTGGTTTAGACCTGGTTTAGTCCTGGTTTAGTCCTGGTTTAGACCTGGCTACTTTTAGTTTTTTTTCTTGAGAAAACATGCCTAAAGCTCAGAAGAATTAGTATTATAATAATAACAATTATTATTATTATTATATTATTATTATTTTGGCACAAATTTGGCAATCTTGTGCCGAATTGTCATTTTGTAAACACAAAGGCTCACAGCATCAAAACCCTTTGTCCTAGAGATCTGAAATTCTACACAGTTGTTGCCAACAACTTGAACAATGAGTGTAGTGAGTCAAAAATGCCTAGCATGAAGTATGCCCAAGCTAAGGCCTTTATTTTTGTCAATTATTTTTTCGAAGCAAAAAATTTTTTTTTTTTTTTCAATTTTAATTGACTGTACTGTAGGTTAGGCAGCACTCACAGTCTTCATATACATATCTACAGAAACTAGAAGGCCTAAGCTTTAAAATGGTGCCTCACACAAGCATGTGAGTTCTAAGGTTTTCTTTAAAGGAAGGATGTGCTTCCTAGTTGAATTAATTTACTGGATCGCTAAGTTGGAACCCACAGCAGGTGATCGGTAAGAATCACTGCGACGCTTGACTTGATTGGAGTATATTTATTGGAGGCTGTCTGTATGGGTGTGTGTGTGTGTGTGTGTGTGTGTGGTTCTGAAACGACAAGAAATACAAACAATAATGAATAATGTAAATGTATACAAGATGAACATAAAAATTATACAAATAACATGTTACAACTGAAAACCTTAATAAACATGATCAAACTGACATATATATATATGTATATGTATATATATATATATATATATATATATTGAACCGTCACCTTATCGTGGTGGAGGGGTTTGAGTGCCCGAATGATCCCGGGAGCTATGTTGTCGGGGGCTTCATGCCCCTGGTAGGGTCACCCAAGGCAAACAGGTCCGGGGGGACGGGTCAGACGAAGAACGGTTCAGAAGCCCCTATGATGAGTGTACGAGCAAGGCCAGTTACGTCGCCCGGATTGGCGTCACCGGGGCCTCACCCTGGAGCCAGGCCTGGGGTGGGTGCTCGCCAGCGAGCGCCTGGTGGCCGAGCCTCCCCCCACGGGGCTCGGCCGGGCTCAGCCCGAAGGAGCGACGTGGGGCCGTCCTCACGTGGGCCCACCACCCGCAGGAGGATCCATATGGGGCCGGTGCAGAGAGAGATCTGGGCAGCAGTCGACGGCGGGGGCCTCGGCGACCGGATCTCCGGACATGGAGACTAGCTCTGGGGACATGGAATGTCACCTCGCTGGGGGGTAAGGAGCCTGAGCTTGTGCGGGAGGTTGAGCGTTACCGACTAGATATAGTCGGCCTCACCTCCACGCACAGTTTGGGCTCTGGAACCCAACTCCTTGAGAGGGGCTGGACTCTCCATTTCTCTGGCGTTGGCCGCGGGGAGCGGCGGCGGGCTGGTGTGGGCCTGCTCATTGCCCCACAGCTCAGTCGCTGTGTGTTGGAGTTCACCCCGGTGAACGAGAGAGGGTCGCGTCCCTGCGCCTTCGGGTCGGGGACAGGTCTCTCACTGTGGTGTCGGCCTACGGGCCGAACAGCAGTGCAGAGTACCCGGCCTTCTTGGAGTCCTTGGGAGGGGTACTAGACAGTGCACCGACCGGGGACTCCGTTGTTCTCCTGGGGGACTTCAACGCCCACGTGGGCAACGACAGTGACACTTGGAGAGGGGTGATTGGGAGGAACGGCCTCCCCGATCTGAACCCGAGTGGTGTTTTGTTATTGGACTTCTGTGCTAGTCACAGTTTGTCCATAACAAACACCATGTTCGAGCACAAGGGTGTCCATAAGTGCACGTGGCACCAGGACACCCTAGGCCGGAGGTCGATGATCGACTTTGTCGTCGTGTCATCTGATCTCCGGCCGCGTGTCTTGGACACTCGGGTGAAGAGAGGGGCTGAGCTGTCAACTGATCACCACCTGGTCGTGAGTTGGGTTCGCTGGCGGAGGAGGAAGCCGGAAAGACCTGGCAGGCCCAAGCGTGTAGTGAGGGTCTGTTGGGAACGTCTGGCGGAGCCCTCTGTCAGAGGGACCTTCAACTCGCACCTCCGGGAGGACTTCTCCCGGATTCCGGGGGAGGCCGGAGATATGGAGTCCGAGTGGGCTTCATTCTCGGCCTCTATTGTCAATGCAGCTGCTCGGAGCTGTGGGCGTAAGGTCTGTGGTGCCTGTCGCGGCGGCAACCCCAGAACCCGGTGGTGGACACCGGAAGTAAGGGATGCTGTCAAGCTGAAGAAGGAGTCCTATTGGGCCTTGCTGGCTCGGGGGACTCCTGAGGCAGCTGACAGGTACCGGCGGGCCAAGCGTGCTGCAGCCCGTGTGGTCGCGGAGGCAAAAACTCGGAGCTGGGAGGAGTTCGGGGAGGCCATGGAGAAGGACTATCGGACGGCCTCAAAGAGATTCTGGCAAACCGTCCGGCGCCTCAGGAGGGGGAAGCAGTTCTTCACCAACACTGTTTACAGTGCGGGGGGAGAGCTGTTGACCTCGACTGGGGACGTTGTCCGGCGGTGGAAGGAATACTTTGAGGATCTCCTCAATCCCACCGTCACGTCCTCCGAGGAGGAGGCCGAGGCTGGGGACTCGGAGGCGGACTCATCCATCACCCTGGCCGAAGTCACTGAGGTGGTTGGCAAGCTCCTTGGTGGCAAGGCTCCGGGGTTGGATGAGATCCGTCCTGAGTACCTGAAGTCTCTGGATGTTGTGGGGCTGTCTTGGCTGACACGCCTCTTCAACATCGCGTGGCGGTCGGGGACAGTACCTCTGGACTGGCAAACCGGGGTGGTGGTCCCTCTGTATAAGAAGGGGGACCGGAGGGTGTGTTCCAACTATAGGGGGATCACACTTCTCAGCCTTCCCGGTAAGGTCTATGCCAGGGTACTGGAGAGGAGAATCCGGCCGATAGTCGAACCTCGGATTCAGGAGGAGCAGTGTGGTTTTCGTCCTGGCCGTGGAACACTGGACCAGCTCTACACTCTCCATAGGGTGCTCGAGGGTTCATGGGAGTTTGCCCAACCAGTCCACATGTGTTTTGTGGATCTGGAGAAGGCATTCGACCGTGTCCCTCGTGGTGTCCTGTGGGGGGTGCTCTGGGAGTATGGGGTCCGGGGCCCTTTGCTAAGGGCTGTCCGGTCCCTGTATGACCGGAGCAGGAGCTGTGTTCGCATTGCCGGCAGTAAGTCAGACCTGTTCCCGGTGCATGTTGGACTCCGCCAGGGCTGCCCTTTGTCACCGGTTCTGTTCATTGTATTTATGGACAGAATTTCTAGGCGCAGTCAGGGGCCGGAGGGGGTCCGGTTTGGGGACCACAGGATTTCATCTCTGCTGTTTGCGGACGATGTTGTCCTGTTGGCTTCATCGAACCAGGACCTGCAATGTGCACTGGGGCGGTTTGCAGCCGAGTGTGAAGCGGCTGGGATGAGGATCAGCTCTTCCAAGTCCGAGGCCATGGTTCTCGACCGGAAAAAGGTGGCTTGCCCTCTCCGGGTGGGTGGGGAGTCTTTGCCTCAAGTGGAGGAGTTCAAGTATCTCGGGGTCTTGTTCACGAGTGAGGGAAGGACGGAACGTGAGATTGACAGGCGGATCGGTGCAGCTTCGGCAGTGATGCGGTCGCTGTATCGGACCGTTGTGGTGAAGAGGGAGCTGAGTCGAAAGGCGAAGCTCTCGATTTACCGGTCAGTCTTCGTTCCTACTCTCACCTATGGTCATGAGCTCTGGGTAGTGACCGAAAGGACGAGATCGCGGATACAAGCGCTCGAAATGAGTTTCCTCCGCAGGGTGGCTGGGCGCTCCCTTAGAGATAGGGTGAGGAGCTCAGTCACACGGGAGGAGCTCGGAGTAGAGCCGCTGCTCCTCCACGTCGAGAGGAGCCAGTTGAGGTGGCTCGGGCATCTGTTCCGGATGCCTCCTGGGCGCCTCCCTCGGGAGGTGTTCCGGGCATGTCCCGCCGGGAGGAGGCCCGGGGAAGACCCAGGACACGCTGGAGGGACTATGTCTCTCGGCTGGCCTGGGAACGCCTCGGGGTCCCCCTGGAGGAGCTGGAGGACGTGTCTGGGGTGAAGGAAGTCTGGGAGTCCCTGCTTAGGCTGCTCCCCCCGCGACCCGGCCCCGGATAAGCGGACGAAAATGGATGGATGGATGGATGGATATATATATATATATATATATATATGTATATGTATATGTATATATATATATATGTATATATAGCCTGCCATATACATAACCATAGCCTGGTTACATCTCCACTGAGTTCAAACTAATGTTCTATCACCTCTGTTTCAGCACAAGTGACTCATCCGTTTCACCTTTTCTGAAATAACTCCACAGCAGAGTATTTTCATTTGTCTCTCCAACTTGTGTTCATTTTAGTCCAGTGACACATGGAACTGTCGTCCCACTAAAGTTCACAAAGCCACTATAGAACACAAACTGTTATTTCTGGTTTCTGATCCTGTGTCTCTGGATGCATCGAAAAGGCCGGTAAACATGAGACAACCACAGAAACAGAAGAAGAATTTACGGAAGCTCTGAGTGGCAAGCATAAAAAAAAAAAGAAAAAAAGAGGCACGTCATGTGGGCTCCTTTTGCGAAAGTGCAGAGCTTTGCCACATAAACTAAACAGGAGCAGTAACGAAGTACAACTAACAGCACAACTAAAGTACAATAGAAATACAGCGTCTTCTACCATCACAAATGTTGGATCTAGTCTTTCTAAAACAGTCCATTTTATGTTGGTGGGTGCTGTCATTTGTTTTGGCATAACATGGTAAAGATGGCACCAAATTTAGTTTTTTTTCCCATTTTTAACATTTAATATCTTGTAGAGCGTTCTTCACAGAGGGTTAGTTTTAAAATACAAAGATCACAGTGGCGTGTGTGGGAAGGTGTATGTTCAAAATCAAACCTCTGTCTCTGAAATTGTACTTTCCACAGCCCTTCAAAGATGCCCTCAGATCTGAAGAGTAGAATTTTCAAGCAAATTCAAACCCCCGAAATCTGATCAATCAAAAGCACGTGTGTAAAAGTGCAGATTCTACAAGTACATTTGCCAAATTTTAACCCTTGAAAATTTGAAGAACTACCCTTATAGTCAGGGAGCCAAAGTCTCAAAAATGGGTTGAACTTGACATCGCCTGCCATACTTTTTACTTGTGTTTTTTTTTTTTTTTTTGTTAACTGTGACCCTGAGGACCAATAATTGGAGGGTCTGCTCTTCCGGAAATATCGCGAAAAAAAATTGTGGCCATTTTATTGTAGGTAACCTTCATTTTGTGATGGAAAATTTAAAAAAAAGAAAAATTTCCTCAAATCCTCAGTGGATTGGGTAAACTGTCTACACATACATTCCAGATGCAAAGAACACATGTGGTGACAACATTCAGTGAAAAAAATATTCATAAAACACATTTCTACATGATTTGGCTCAATTTAATGCCAAAAAATAAGGCATTGTTTCACTTTTTTCCAATATTTTCATCTTTACCTCATTGGCAATCAACTATTCCCCCAAGTTTTGACATCAGCCAATATGCCATTCTTTTCTTCAAACAGTATAGTCATTCCACAGAAAAAAATATAAAAATCCAACCAAAATCAATGGATCTGTGATGATTTCTTTACCATCAATAGGCCCAGAACCTCAATAGAATGTTAGGCTCCTCTCAACATTCCATAAGGCACACTGGATATTTAGCATGGTTGTTAATGTCCACATTATTAAACATCATGGTCCCTCGCTCCACCTTGTTCATGAATTTAAAAAGTCAACATCAAAGTGAAAGGCTCCAACTGTTCACCAAGAAACACCTTCCACTGCAAAGAGACCAAGACGTGATGTTGCTGTAAAACCACAAGAACAAGAAAGTGCAGCTCAGTCTGTTTGTCTTCTGTACGTCTCACTTAACAAACTGGATTTTACTTTGATGTCGCTCCACATACAAAAAGTTCTCTGCAAACTCAGGATGATTTCTTAGCCAGTCAAAGGTTTCCTTTTTGGTTCTTCCTGTGGATCAATCCTGCCCATCACCTTCACCTTTCACTATTTTTCAATTCCGTTGTGAAGAGAAACAGTTTGAACAGAGGTTTGAGTCACACACATCTGATTCACTTTTGCATTTATGGAGTTCGCAAACACATTTCTCGAGTCGTTTTCCGCTGTTAGGATCCAACAACCACACAATTAACGATATCTGAATCACAAAAGTAAATTAAAGCCGTAAGCGGCGTCGAACGGCCCTCGCCCGCCACGCCCACAAACACCGCGCCCACAAATGGTGCGCCCCGTCAACACCATACCCTAAACGCCGTGTCCGCAAACTCTGTGAGTGCAAATGGCAAAATGACATAGTACGCCTTTAGATGTTCTTTGCGCCCCCTGCTGGCCAACCTTGAAAAATTCCCATGTCAGCAATATATGTTTTTTCTTCTAGTCATTAAAAGAATTGAATTCCCAAATTTGGTACAAATCCGACAATGTTGACGTATCATGTCTACGCTAGGGGGCGCTATAGTGTTCACTTTTCATATGTTTTATAGTGTATTGTATTCAGACTGAGATCACACATTAGTGATTCAAATTTCAGCACGATCGGACTAAGTCTGTGCGAACAGGAGCAAATAATGTCATCTTGAAATTAGTCAAAATTTTTATTGATATTTGCGGCTTTGCCGCACATAAACCGTGACAGTTATCAACATATTTTGGATAACTTTAGATGTTCCACTTCTCTAGATGATGTACGGTGATTTTCAGCCCTGTGGGTGAAGCGCCTTCAGAGGAGTTCGTTCAAACGCAATGTGAACGAAAATGCGGACTCAAATTTCAATCCAAGATGGCCGCCTTCTGGTTTGTCAGGGGGTGTGGCCATAATAACATTTTTTGTCTTGACATGACGAATGTGTGTACCGAATTTCGTGGCTCTACGACAAAGTTGACGTCGGGACGTCTCCCATAGGCGCAATGTATTTTGACTTTTCAAGGTGGCGCTGTGTCGCCATTTTTTTATACCCGTGCACGAAACCTATATTTTATCGAATTTTTCGCCACTTCTGAATATTGTGCCAAGTTTGGTGAGTTTTTGAACATGTTTAGGGGGTCAAATTAGAGCTCAAAGAGCATAATAAAAAAAAAATATATATAATAATAATAATATTTTTAGCAAAAACAATATATCCGAAAACATTAG
>NW_026571133.1:42581473-42595825 GCF_026225935.1 Boleophthalmus pectinirostris | reverse complement strand
TTTCCACAAATTATTAAAGACCTATTCTGTGGGGTGGTGACCCTTCTTACTTAGAAGGCAATAAAACACCTGTAATTGAATCATAGTTTAGGTTGTAATGAGCTGTTTTCCCTGTACAGCTGGGTGTGGTTTCCACGGAGGGCGGCTTGGTGGAGGGGGAAAACATCCGCCTGGCCTACCAAAGGCACATGGATATTTTCAAGGGAATTCCCTTCGCTGACACCCCCGGACGCTTTGAGAAACCCAGACGCCATCCAGGCTGGGATGGTGAGCACACACTAATGCTCCACTATCACAGGAACATACAAGTTATTGACTTTACAAATGTTTTAACAAGTGAAGTGAGAGTCTTGTGTATGAGGGAAAGTGTCGTTTTCTTGATTCAGATTTTACATTCACTATAACATGCCAATATTTAATTATACCAACAACAAATCTCCATATTCTTTTGGCATATCATTTAGCATATTGAGTACAATCTTACTGTGTCTGTTTCCTCAGGTGTGTTGAAAGCTAAAGACTACAAACCTCGCTGCCTTCAGTTGAATATGCTCATGACAGACACCAGAGGCTCTGATGACTGCCTCTACCTCAACATCTGGGTCCCTCACCGCGCCCAAGGTAAACAGCAGCAAACCTACTTGCAATACATTTGGGTTTGACTTCTGGTACACCCACACCTTTCTATGCAAATGTTTCTCCCTGTGTCTGGGTGAGTTTCCTCAGAGCACTCTAGTTTCCCTCATCAACCTAAAACATGAAGAGTAGGTAAAATGCTCCATACTCAAAGTAGCCCTGACTAAGCCCAGCTCAAAATCTGATGAGGTGCCCAGGGGCATTGAAGGATGTGTCAAATTTCTCTACAGAGACAATAAAGTTGACTTTAACTTGAATGTGTTTATGTACAGGTTGGGCTGTTTATTTAATTTGGATATTATTGTACGTCCTGGTTGGACACATAATGAATAAATTACTCCAGAGCAGATTTTTAAAAAGTTAAAAATTAACCAACCTAACCTAAGAACAAGAAATTCTTACAATATTTGTGAGTGCAGGTTATCTATCTGTGTTATTAAAAAATGCAGGGACAATTTCTGCAGGGGGTATGTTTTTTAAGCCAGGTTCTATATTACAAAACCAATTACAATACACAATCAGTCAACAACCACTCAGCCTTATTCAGAGCTAAATTTAGAGATTGCATAAAGGAGAAACAGCTGATGTGCGCCTGAAACGTGTTGTTAAACCCAGGCTAAACTTTTACTGTAACCTTTAGTGCAGTTGACAATGCCAAGTGCAGGACAGATTGTAGAGGAATTGATGCAAAACCTTTTGAATATAAGCCGCAGGTGTCCACGTCTTCAAGAATGTTTTCAAGTTCGGGCCGTCTGCTTTTATCGCCTCTGAAAGCTTTTGTTGTCTTTTTGCATCGAGTCAGTTCGTCACGCTGCCGTCGCCAAAATCTCACCATCGACTCACTGATGTCGAGCTCACGTGCAGCTGCTCTGTTTCCTTCTTCCACAGTCACATCAATCGTTGTTAACTTAAAAGCTGCATTATCTGCTTTTCTTTGTGTGTTTTCCATGAGGAGTATGAAGCGCAAAATAACTGTTCAAAACACAACTGGAAACTGGAATCTTCGTTGGCACATCAGCCCCGTCTCTCCCTGCGCTCTACTGTACATGTCTCCTGCAGAAAGAGCCTCTGTCCTGTCTGTATCATGTCAGTGTCTTGGAGGATTTCAGCAGGTTTCAGACTTTCTCGAGGGCAGGGTTAGTTCTATCAACCAGGTCTGAGTGGATGTGCGGCAACTGAAGTTTGAGACGTTTCTTCTCGTCATTTACACATACGGGGAAGACGAATCCCCCTCACTAATGTTCATTTAGCATCGTAACTTATTTTATCACACGGCAACAAATATCGCGAGCTATTGTAGCAACTTCAGGTCCACGTGTAACCGCACAAACAGCTGCATTTTCTGCACTCAGGCTGTGCGTATCCGCTGTGTTGTCAAACCATAGAGGACAACATATGTGAGGACAATGTGCCAAACAAAGAATCCGTCCATATATTAGCTGCATCGTCTTATTTGCCGCAGGGTTCAAAATGTGAGAAAAAAGTAGCGGCTTATAATCCAGAATTTACGGAACTCAAAATGAGTAACCTATGGTGCTGTTGACAATGCCAAGTGCAGGAAAGATTATAGAGGAATTGATGCAAAACCTGAAGTGGGAGGACACGATCCACGACTGCAGGGCCATTTGGAGCCAGTGCCCACGGGAAGAGAAGGTGATCGTGATCCGCAACAGTCGCCCAACCAGGAAGTAAAATTATAAACTTATGCAAAATTGTCAAACCAGGAGAAACAAGATGTGTACAGTGAAAAAAAAAAGTATGTTTCACCTTCACTTCATCTCTCCTTAATCTCTCCTCTACCACTTCTGAAGTAATTACATGATTTGCATGAAATGAAATAGACAAAGATCGAATTGTCTGACAAAACATATTCCTATATCTGAACATACACACTACACTTTTCAGCTCTCAATATAAACTCATAAAACTACCACTTGTTTCAGTCTCCTCCAACCTGCCTGTGATGGTGTGGATCTATGGAGGGGCCTTCCTGGTGGGGGGCTCCATGGGGGCCAACTTCCTGGACAACTATCTGTATGATGGACAGGAGATCGCAGACAGGGGGGATGTCATTGTGGTGTCACTGGGATATCGTGTGGGAACCCTGGGCTTCCTGAGCACCGGACAGTCTGATCTGCCTGGTGAGAGTTTCTTTGATTTCTTTTCCCATTCATTTATAAACAGCAGACTCATCTCATTCTGATGTGTTTCTTGGGAATATGCTCAATCAAGTCAGACATTTAAGTTCAAATGTTGTTTCAAATACATACCTAAAGTAGTAGTAATTAAATGACATTATAGTTTAATTACATATTAAGGCCTTATCTTTTGCAGTAATGAATTCTGAAGTTATGGCCTAATACAGTTATTTATGGTGTGTTTCTGAATAAAAGCAGTAGCCTCCAAAATGAGCAGAGCAACAGTCAAACAGGAGAAACCTCACTGTTCCTCCTCTCACTGCTTTACATAACCCATGCACAGTGCTCACTGTTGGTGGGACGTCCTGTTAATATAATGGTTTGTGATCTTCAGGAAACTACGGCCTGTGGGACCAGCAGGCTGCCATCGCCTGGGTGCACAGGAACATCCGCTCGTTCGGAGGAGACCCCAACAACATCACCCTCTTTGGAGAGTCTGCAGGGGGCGCTAGCGTCAGCTTCCAGGTTTGCTCCATCTTTTATTGTTACTATTGGTTTATCGTAGAGGTGCTCAGATGGTGATTTTTGAGGTTGATCATCTGAGAGCCCAGTAACAACATTGCTTTGATATAGTTTCTTTTTTTCATAAAGAAAACAACAGACTTGTGATAAAATGAAGTTCAACCAAATCTAAGTAACTTACAGCCCCGTGTACACCTTGTTGGCAGTGATAGTTGTGAAGACATGCACTTCGGCGTAGGTGATATAGTAAGCTGGAATAGTGAAAGGCAGCATTGTGGGTGGAAATAGCATGATTAAGTGAGAAATAACATGTTGTAAGGTGAGTGATATTAGAAATTTCGCATTTGCAAGGGGCAATAATTAGAGTCCACTCCTCTCCTCTTACTCCACCCACATGTCACATCTGAGCTGCCTCATTCCAGCACGTACAGTCCTTCCAAATTATTTTCGCCCCTTAGCTGTCGGCCCTCTTGCGTCCATGCTATGTATTTCTCTGTACCTCAAACAACTTCTTCTAGCTCATTCCATGTTTTACCCATCTTAATTCATCTTTTTAAATGGGCTGGGCAGACCACCTGCGACAAAGCCTACATCCTGAGTCTCTATACCAACAATATAGTTTGTCTCTGCCCTGTTAACCTCCTTCCTCCCACCCCGCCTCTCTTGTTCATCTTTACCACAGACTGTAGAAAGAAGTGGACATCACCCATAGCATTCGGCTCCACCCAAATGAAGCTCACGATGCTCGCAGTTACAGGAGCAAATTTCTAGCCAGGCTCTACATCTGAATAGGAATTCTTTAATGGACAAAATAGCAAAATGAAAACACCAGGTTCATGTAGAGTGAGTTAATATGAACATTTTAAGACCAAAATGACAAGGATCACAGCAGCAGTTACAAAAGGACGACAATATTCCAATATAAGTCAAAGGGAGTGAGGGTCAGAAGGAGCCGGACTGCAAACCTCCTATTTGGAACGCAGTGGCTTGCACTTTAGCTATGTCCGTTTATATATACAGTCTATGGACATGGGGGATGTTTTTGTGTGTGTGTGTGTTATTTAGTTTTTTAATTTTTATTTTAGTAATGTTGAAAGTGTATTTAACACGTCGATGAATGTTTGTTTTTGTGGCAGACCCTGACTCCACACAACAAGGGCTTGATCCGCAGAGCCATCTCTCAGAGCGGAGTGTCCCTGTGTCCGTGGGGGATCATCAAGAACCCACGTGTGATTGCTGAGCAGGTGAGAACACATTGCAGTCAACATCTTATTGCTAACAGACTGATATTGTTACTAATATTGGGTCAGTCTGATAGGTGCCATTAACACTATAACTGCACTGCATCTTATTTCATGCTGAACTAAACACAGCAGTAATACTACTACTACTACTACTACTACTTACTACTATTAATAATAATAATAATAATAATATTGCATAATAAATAATGAATTTGACATATTACTGAAAAAAACAATGTCTGATATCGGTATCAGTACTCGGTATCAGCAAGTACCGTAAAATCCGGACTATTGAGTGCACCTGAATATAAGCCGCAGGTGTCCACGTCTTCAAGAACATTTTCAAGTTCGGGCCGTCTGCTTTTATCACCTCTGAAAGCTTTTGTCGTCCTTTTGCATTGAGTCAGTTCGTCACGCTGCCGTCGCCAACTTCTCACCATCGACTCACTGATGTCGAGCTCACGTGCAGCAGCTCTGTTTCCTTCTTCCACAGTCACATCAGTTGCCTTGAACTTAAAAGCTGCATCATCTGCTTTTCTTTGTGTGTTTTCCATAAGGGGTGTGTGTGCGTGAATAACTGCTGAAAACACAATCAAACTAGAATCTTCCTCGGTGCATCACCCCCGTCACTTCCCGCGCTCTACTGCGCATGTCTCCTGCAGAAAGAGCCGTGGTCCTGTCTGTATCATGTCAGTGTCTTGTAGGATTTCAGACTCTCTCAGGAATGTGGTTAGTTGTGTCAGTCAGGTCTGAGTGGATGTGTGGCTGCTGAAGTTTGAGACGTTTCTTCTCGTCATTTACGCACACGGACAAGACGTATCCCACTCACTGATGTTCATTTAGCATCATAACTTATTTTATCACATGGCGATAAACTCTTTGAGAGCACTGACAATATCGCGAGCTCGTGTTGCACCTTCATGTGAACCCTAGATCCATGTGTGAACCCGCGCTGTTTTCTGCACTCAGGCTGCGTGTATCCTCTGTGTTGTCAAACCATAGACATATGAATGGACAATGCGCCAAATAAAGAATCCATCCATATATTAGCCGCATCGTTTTATTGGCCACAGGGCTGAAAGTGTGAGAAAAAAGTAGTGGCTTATAGTCCGAAATTTACAGAACTCAAAATTCAATCAGATCAATTCATCTTTATTCATCTGCAGTGAATCTCAGATTTGTGAGTGACATTATTATTTCATTTTCTAACTTGTTCAGCCTGCAAATAACACTGTACACACATGTTCTTCAAACAGCTTGCAACGTGTTCATAAACTCCACACAGAAAGGCCCGAGCGACCCAGAATCTTCTTGCTGTGAAGCATGAGTACTAGCCGTTCAGCCACCGTGCTGCCATATGCTTGTTCTCTTTGATTGTACAGATCATGGTTGCATTATACTTTATATCCTGCTCTACACTATAAGATGAACAGATGTTGAGTTGCTGCTGAAGAAGTATTAACCCAGCCCTAAAAACGACCAGGTGCTCTGTATACATTCAATGATTCAGGACAAGATTTCCAGCCACACATTCAGTCTTAAATGTTTTGAGCTTTGTTGCCAGTTCATCTAGATACAAATTAAATAAAACTGGGCACAGAATTCTCCTGTCTGACCCCATTTCTGACCCTACATGGGGCAGACACAGTTTTCCCAACTAATCTGCACTGTCTGTTGTGCATACCATAACATTTACATATGCACAATATATTTCTGAATCACCTTCATAAATAATTTAATAAATTAATAAAGCGATTCACCCTATTGACTGCTTTGGATGGATAAAAAAAAAAAACCCACAAAACTGATGATTTCTGTGTCTTGTATTTGTTAGTAATCTCTTTTAGAGCCTTAAACCCAAACTGGTTGTCT
Organism: Boleophthalmus pectinirostris; assembly: GCF_026225935.1. Classification (NCBI taxonomy): domain Eukaryota; kingdom Metazoa; phylum Chordata; class Actinopteri; order Gobiiformes; family Gobiidae; genus Boleophthalmus; species Boleophthalmus pectinirostris. The sequence goes on along the minus strand of NW_026571133.1, from coordinate 42,589,413 downwards.
GTCCATTTAATAAATCATGAGATCCTGTCCAGCAGCATTAATTCAATAACTTTTGACACTATGGGATGAAAAAGGAGATCTGAGGTGCTCTGAAATACTTTGCTATGGTTTTATTTCATGTCAAACAGCCCTAACTGTCATGTGATACAACCGTGTTTTAACATACATATTTAAAAAGGGACAAAGTGATACATTACAATCATATGAGCTTGCACCAATCAGGCCACAGGTCACCCACAACCTACTCTGTGGACAGAGTGGTGCATGAAAATCCAGCAGGACTCATTTATAAAAGAATATATTCATGTTTTTGTCATTCATGTTATCATTCAAAATCCCCCATAAAATCATGCTTTTATTGATAAAAAGTGTGATGTTGATTTATTCTTAAATAGAAAAATCTTGGAAATGATTTCATAATCTGATGTGATCTATCCACATAATGAGGCAGTGACAACTCATAATTCATAGTAATACTATGTATGCATGTATGTAATAGTTTTTTGTTTTGTTTTATTTTTTTAAACTGTAAGTGCAGGCTAGTTCTTTTATAAGTCCAGCTGTATTTTTTCATTCCAAACCAAAGTCTCTCTCTGTGTGTATCAGGTGGCTCGGAAGGTGAACTGTCCGACTGACAGCAGGATGGCGGCCTGTCTCAAGATGACTGACCCTGTGGCCCTCACCAAGGCTGGGGCCATCAACATTCAAAGCTCCCCTTCCCGTAATTCATATTTGTTATATTTTTGCCATTATTTTTCACAAACCCTTACCTGTATTTATTTTATAGTTTTTTGGGTTTTTTTAGGTTTATGTCTTTGCTCCAGTTCTTTGTCCCCACCTCTATGTATTACCAACAGGTAGAGCTACAGGGCAGTTCACTGTTAAATGTCTCAACAATAATTTAATTTGATAATATCCATGTTTGTAAACTTTACTTTGAGCTTTGTGTTATATTGTCCCCTCAGCAAGTTCATACATGGAGTTGTATTTTGCTTCATTGTGCCCATTAATCCATCAGTACAAAGTCATTTTTTCTGAGGACTCAAAAATGCTCTGTTCATGTTCTGCCTGGATTGTGACGTCATAGGTAGAATTCTGGACTTCTGCTGCGCTGTTTTAAGTCCCTAAAACATTCATTAGACTCAGATCCAATTGTGTTCACAGTGAACACACTGGATGTGTGTAAAACAATATTTTTGACAAATGGTTCATTTCTAAAATAAAGTGTGTCCACATGTAGAACCGGTGCTAAAACAATCTGGTTCTGGCTGCGGTGGTGGATGGAGACTTCCTGCCGGACCACCCCTCAAATCTGTTCCACAACGCGGCTGCGGTCGACTACATCGCCGGGGTCAATGACATGGACGGACACATCTTCACTGCCCTGGACATCCCCTCGATCAACTCCATGTTGGTGGACACGCCCATGTGAGTTAGGCTATTGACTATTTATCGGTTTCAGCCAGGGCTGCACAATATTAGAAAAAGATTAAAATATTAAATACGGGTGCTATTGGGGTGCTAATTTATATGATGCTGATTTTTGTATATCCTAAAATCACAACAGGGGTTGATAACCATATGTAGAGGCGCATGGACGCACCACTAAAGTGTTGCAGTCCGAAAGCGTTCAAGTGCGAACAACAGGTGAAAACAATTAGTGGCCATTAAGTAGGATAGAAGCACCGAGTGACCAGTGCTAACAGTGAAGCAGTGTCCAGCATGCTCCAACTCTACACACGGTATGATTTCTACGTGCCTAATTGGATCTATACTAATCATGTAGCTAACTAACAAATTTTTAACAGATGATTCTGCGCCAACTTTAAAAATATCATTTTTATCATGTAAAGTCCATGATAGTCAGTGAAACGCTGAGCTGTAATGACGCGTAATGATAGAAGTTTAACAGGCTAACTTGTCATTGTGGCCTCTTTGGTCTTTTCACAGCAGCTACGCACAGCTCCAGCTGCACATTTGCTTTTATACTTGCCCTGTTTTGTAAAAAAATATCTAGTAAAGCATTGATCAAAGTCCCAGTGTTCACCATAACAAGGCAAGAACCTCAGCCCAGCTCACGGGGCACTCCGAGCTGCCAGCTCTCACCAAAGCCCCAACTCTCCCACAGCGAGCCAGACAGGGAGATCCATGCTCCCACTGAGACATACATGGTGAGGCTTTTCCCACAGCCTCAGTAAACTCAACACCTCTGACTGTTCCATGTTTAAAAGGGTAAACAAGACCACAAGCTGGAGAGTATCCTCGATGCAATACACTCTCGTGCCCAGACCTGTTCACCCGTGTTTGACTTTGGCTCTGTGCAGTACCCACTTTTCTGCCTGTGAGGCCCCAGAAAGCACAGATTTTAACCAGGCGTAATCCACATCATTTTCCACTAGAAAAACCTGGGCTAATAATTTAGAAATGTAGAACAATACTTTGCTCACAAGTCTATGGCTCTCTCATACCACAACTGTTAAAAATGTAGCCTTTACTTATTTTTATTTTTAGGTTTACTGATTTGAGGATAAAATTTTAGTGTGGTTATTACTTGCAGCAGCAGGGAACACATCTTGGTTTCATAAAAATGAAATGTAATCAGTTTCAGCAGCTTGAATTTTGCTACCAAAGATTGTACCGCATATTTGTGTGCTGTTATTCGAGCATCAAAATCCCTCTTGACAAGCACTTAATATCCAATTTTCAAGCACCCCATCATGGGCGTTGAACATGATTTGATACCTAGCACGGAAAGGCCCTATGAAAAATAACAGATCTAACCTTTGTAAGTTTTCATGCAATGTTGGTACATTTATTTTCTCATTATAACTTTATTTAAAAGTACCTCTGAGATGCACTGAGACAAGGGAGCAGCCTAACACAACATACAAAATCAAATCATAGGTCAAAGTTATAATGTCTTGATACACAAATTACAACAAATTTCCTCCAGTTTTATTTTGTGCTGCTCTCGTCTGTCTGCTGCAGTGACGACCTGAAGGCACTGCTGGGGGCATACACCAAAGACAAAGGTAAGGCTGGCATGGAGAAAGCCTTCGCCACCTACTCCGCCACCTGGGGAACCAGTCCGAGCCGCGAGGAAATCAAGAAGGCCGCCGTGGCCATCGGGACAGACTACATCTTCCTGGTGCCCACTCAGGCTGCTCTGTACCTCCACTCCAAACATGCCACGTGAGAACCATTTTACGTCTTATAAAAGTCAGGTTTAAGCCAGAGGATATCCATCCTCCTCCAGTCAGGTTTGTGGAGATGCAACTTTGACAACAAAAGTGACTTCTCAGAGTAGTTTTCATGCATCATACTTCTTCCTGAGTAATATTTGACAGTGTAACAGTACTTGATTAAAAGTTATAGTTATCTTTTCCTCTGTGACTAAGTACAAACTGACAAAATCTTTATATTGGCAATATTTTTTGTGATCAAATTTTTATTCAAGTGTTAATCATTTGTAGATATACAGGCACCATTTTTCTCCCTGCTAAACCCCACACCTCTTACCCCGAAACTCCCTATTGATGGAAATATACAGAAAACATATTCACATACAAACACACACACACATATACACTACCGGTCAAAAGGTAAAAAATAAGAACTGATCAGCTAGAGATTAAAAAAAAAGATAAAAGATAAGAAAACACAAGTCCAAGCTCTGCCAAAACTACCTCGAGAAAAAAGGAAAGATGGTAAAGCTTGAAAACATGAAGTGTCCAGCAGCACAGTGTCCAGACTTAAACCCCATGGAGCTGGTTTGGGATGAACTGGACAGAAGAGTGAAGCGACCTACAAGTGCCACACATTTATGAGAACTTCTGCAACAGACTTGGGAAGAACTTTCTGATGAATATTTGATTTCTATTGTAAAAAGAACAAGCCACAAGTGTGTTCAGCTGTTCTATCTGCCAAAGATGGACACTTTGATGAATCAAAAATGTACATGCATACATACTTTAAAAAAGGAAAAGGGAAAAAGGAGAGAAAAATAACATTGAAAGTATTGAATGATTTATGAATGAGATGTTATATCCAGAAGTCTAGACAGTTACGTTTACAGAGTAGTATCTTCCTCATCTATAGACAGTCATCAATGTAAGCTGATTATCTATTTGTTGTGTCCCTCCCCAGAACTGGCCGCACATATTCGTACCTGTTATCTGAGCCGAGCCGTTTGGGGGGCATGATCACGCCCTACCCCGACTGGATGGGAGCAGACCACATGGACGACCTGCAGTACGTGTTTGGGAAGCCCTTCTCCTCTCCTCTGGGGTACTGGCCCAGGCACAGGGACCTGTCCAAATACATGATCGCATACTGGACCAACTTCGCCAAAACTGGGTATGAACTCTGCTCATGCCACTTAAAGGTGCACTGTGGAACTTTTTTTGGTAGAGCATACACACCTGCTTGTCTCCATATTACAGAGATATTACTTTGGTGACAGTAGCTCAGTGTTTGTCCACTGATCCGAAGGTTAGTGATTCGAATGCTGTTCTCGACATAATCACCACTGGTTGAGCAGTCAGAGCCATTGACCCACTAGTTAGTGGTGGGACTCCAGCTCAGATGAATGCTGTCTTTGTGTCCTTGGGCAAGACATGTAAACCCCCGGTGCCTTCAGTTAGTGGGAAAAGTAAAATGTTATTTGTTTCCTTAAGCTGAAGAGCAGACTGATACAAGCGTGTACTGGCGGAGTTAGCAATTTGGGGGCTCTAGGTGGATTTGAGTTTGGGGCCCTCGTTATAATGCACTGTTTTGTTGGAGTTTTTTGGTATTTTTTTTATATTTATTGTCTGTTTTCCCCCATTGTTCTCTATTTATTTGAAGTATGGTGGAATGGAAACTTCTTATTTGTCTTGTTATTTAGATAGACTACAAGATAACAGAGCTGAAAGTAGTTTTATTTTTTTTTGCTCGTACAATTACATTTTTGTTTACGTCCATTACATATGATTATGATTATGCTATGATTCTGTAGTCTGATTACTTTTCCTATGGAAGCCCTTTGGGCAAAGGACACAGTAGTCCTGGCTTGTCATATATGGCTAGATAATGTTTTAAACTAGTCTTATTTATTGAATTTTACATACTGCATCAGTGAGATCTAAATTCTGATGGCAAAACCATGACCAATTTCATGCAGACAATTTACACTTAAACATGTACATAAATGTGGATTTTGAACCAGCTCTGATATAAAACAAGAAACACAGAACTACATTTGAGGAGTCTCCTCCTGTTTGAAATAAAACTGACTGGCTGTGGTGGCCTCAACTGCCTCAGCAAATGCAACCAGAGCCAGAGTTATGAACTATTTTCATGCACAGAGATCAAAAGCACAACAGTGCAGGGCAAACAGCTGTCCCCTTCACGCAGATAAACATCACATAGCAAATGTGACATTTGTTATGCGATGTTAAAACACATACAGTTTACTTATGTTCACATGTCTGATTGTCCAGAAGCCGCTGTTTCGCAGATCTCTGGATAGAGGTCATGTTCCGTTTTTCAGTGGGGACCAGATTCCATGAGCGTGCAACGTGAACTGAAAAGGCCGACTGTCTAAATGAAGTCTTTCTGAATGGAATTTTACAGTCTCCTCTCCTCGATGCTCGAGTGTTTCAATGTGTTTCGAGTGTATTTCAATTCACCTGTATGAACTCTTTTAATGGGGGTGGAACAAGAACATGGAGAAGCAAGATCATGGAGGGTTTTATAGATAGAGATAAGTCCAGGAGGACCAGATAAACACAGGTAAAGTATCAAAAAGAAGTGCTCTCAGTTTGCATGGGTCCTAGAATGTTACATTCAGAACATGGCCATGTTACCATGATGATGAATACTTCAGTTTCAATTATATCTCACTGCTGAAACCTCTTCAGCTCTAGAACCTTCTAGAAACATTTCTCCTTGTTCCTCCACAGAGACCCAAATCAGGGTGGCTCGTCGGTCCCTGTCACTTGGCCGAAGTTCCGGAGTGGTGGAGATCAGTACCTAGAGATCCGCAACGACATGGGCCAGGGCTTTGTCCACCAGAAGATGAGGTTGCGCTTTGTGACCTTCTGGACCAGCGTGCTGCCCAGTCTGCCCAACATGACTGAGTCTGAATAAAACTAACTGTCTATACACCATATAGACCAATAAACAGTGCAACATATTACAGATATTACAGGTCTGTACTTCTTTCTGCTCCTTTTCATTCACACTGATGTATGAAACATGAAACATACTTATTTTTGTATTCATCTTTCATGAATGAAACAAAAAATGAAATGACTACTGTTTTGTATGTGTGTGTGTTTTTTTTTTTTTTTCTCTTTTTGCTATCACCAAATGCATGTATAAAAGTACTGTGGTCAGTAAAATGAATTATTAATTTTTATATATGTGCTCTATATGGTCAAATCAAACAAACAAACAAAAACAAAAAAAAAAACAGAGAAAAGAAGGAATTAAAGGTCAGTATATTTACAGCTTGTTAGAAGAGATTTTAAAGTTATTATTAGATCGCCCCACAACTGTATGTTTTTAACCCTCACGCTCTCCTCAGGGTCACACAGACCCGAAGAAACTTTTTTTTTTTTCTCTCTCGCTCTTGGGGTGGGTCAATCAGACCCAAAAATTTATTTTCATTAATTTTCTCACCAGGCGAGAAAATCATTTTTTTCTTTAATTCTCCGTAGTAGAACGTCTTTATCAGTAATGGCATTTGGTTGGCGGCAAAAAGAAAGAGTTGCTATCCGATCACCTAATGAGGGCAGATAATGTGCCATTTGCTCATCTGTAATGATCAATAGCACCGACTTGCCGACCTGCAAAAGAAGAGTAAATTGTAAAATGTCTGTAAAGAACTAATAGGCTCCACATGAACAAAAGATGAAATTATGTACACATAAGAATGCATTTAATATATGTATTAGGCCAGAATACACAGTCACAAAATATCCACAACCAACATATGGTTCAACAATACAATAACTTATTCTGATTAAAAAATAATAATTATTATTATTATTATAAAAAAATAAAATTAAAGCCGCAAGCGGCGTCGAACGGCCCTCGCCCGCCGCGCCCACAAACACCGTGCCCACAAATGGTGCGCCCCATCAACACCATACCCTAAACGCCATGTCCGCAAACTCTGTGCCTGCAAATGGCAAAATGACATAGTACGCCTTTAGATGTTCTTTGCACCCCCTGCTGGCCAACCTTGAAAAATTCCCATGTCAGTAATATATGTTTTTTCTTCTAGTCATTAAAAGAATTGAATTCCCAAATTTGGTACAAATCCGACAATGTTGACGTTTCATGTCTATGCTAGGCGGCGCTATAGTGTTCACTTTTCATATGTTTTATAGTGTATTATATTCAGACTGAGATCACACATTAGTGATTCAAATTTCAGCATGATCGGACTAAGTCTGTGCGAACAGGAGCAAATAATGTCATCTTGAAATTAGTCAAAATTTTTATTGATATTTGCGGCCTTGCCGCACGTAAACCGTGACAGTTATCAACATATTTTGGATAACTTTAGATGTTCCACTTCTCTAAATGATGTACGGTGATTTTCAGCCCTGTGGGTAAAGCGCCTTCAGAGGAGTTCGTTCAAACGCAATGTGAACGAAAATGCGGACTCAAATTTCAATCCAAGATGGCCGCCTTCTGGTTTGTCAGGGGGTGTGGCCATAATAACATTTTTTGTCTTGACATGACGAATGTGTGTACCGAATTTCGTGGCTGTACGACAAAGTTGACGTCGGGACATCTCCCATAGGCGCAATGTATTTTGACTTTTCAAGGTGGCGCTGTGTCGCCATTTTTTTATACCCGTGCATGAAACCTATATTTTATCGAATTTTTCGCCACTTCTGAATATTGTGCCAAGTTTGGTGAGTTTTTGAACATGTTTAGGGGGTCAA